>NW_010167492.1:0-10997 GCF_000695765.1 Mesitornis unicolor
CGTCCAGTCCACACTTCCTCAGTTTAGCTGACAGTCTGAGATTTGACAAAATAGGTTTTTAAAAGAAAAAATCTCACTGTGAGGGAGTGACAAATAGCAAGATGAAAGCATTACCCAGACACATGTCTCAGCTACATAGCAGATGAGTTATGCACTTCATTACTTACTGGACGGAAGGCCCAAAACCAAATAAACAATTTATGCAGCGATGGGGAAAAAAAAAAGAAAAGCCACAAAATTTTGCATTCTCTATTCCAGATATGTGTTTATTCTAGTTATTTTGGCAATTTATTTAGTTTATTTAAAAAAAGAAAAAAAAGAAAAGGAGGCAATGGGGTTCAGGTAGGCCTGCATAGAGCAACTATTTACAACCTGCACATACAGAATTCTTCCATCAGAAAAATTTTCCAGTTATCTCTTAAATACTGCATTCTTCCTACCGTTAATTATCTTTCATGTAAAGAGTTTTAGGTCTTTTGACTCCAGATTTCTGCAAAATAGATTTTTGTGTCTCTCTAGTATACAGTGCAAAACCCAAAGCACCTTCATTTTTCAAAAAAAAGACTACTGCTTGCAAGTAGTTTAACACTTCGTTTTACCTTGCACATCTGAAATAGATCACACTTTTGATTCAGAGGCGTAAACACATTTGTGCTGATGCTCTTCTATTAGACAAGGGTGCACCTGGAATATGTTTGATGACCTCCTGTCCTTGGAATACTGTCATGATCATTAACAGAAGAATCAAAAAGGTCAGTATTAAATGATAATATCCATATGTGCACACCCACATGCATGACCTATACAAGGTATGAGATACAGTTTTAATAATAAGTTATGCAATTAATTTTATATATGTGTGTAATAATGAGGATACTTAGCATTAAAGCAAATATTTGGGGGCTAAAGGAAGGGTTTATGGCTACTGGAATTTTATTTTTGTGGGTATTTAAAAGGCATTAAATTTAACACCTCCTTTTATTATTCCAAAGGAGATAGAAAACTAGAGTATCCCATAGAGTAAAACAAAGAAGCCTCCTGATAATAAATTATTTTATGTATGATACATGGAGAGTTTCACATTTACTGTTTGTGGGTCTTTTCATCCTTTCTCACTTTCCGAAGTTGATCTCTTTCCAAAAAATTTTGCACATTAAAAATCATTGCGGATGTTAAGTTAAAAAAAAACAAACCCTAACAGTAAAAAGACGTTTGTTTGCCCATATCATTCAAAATCATACCCTATAAGGAGTTTTCATTCTATCAGCACAGATTCTAAAGAAAACAGCACGAAATAATGCCCTAGTACTCAGCACTTACTCTGTTGTGAATGAAGAGTCATTATATCTATTCTGCTCATAGATGCCGCAATTGTCCATATTGGGACACTCTAATGAAGCCTATCATTAGCATGCTGAGGCCACTTCAGTAGCTTAGCATTTCCTTTTGTTTTCATTTTGTTATTTGGCATGTAATTTGCATTTCTATAGACGTCTAGGAGCTGACCCTGTGAGTCTCTGCTCTGCTGCTGGGGCAAACTTCGGGGCATACTGTCACCTTTCAGATTAGATACTCCAGACGGTAAAGTTATTTACGTTTATGAGAAGTGATACAAGCAAAAAAAGCGTATTTTGAATTTTAGTAGTAAAGAAAATAGCTTTTCAAGACGAGTTTAGCAGTCTAGAGGGGAATATAATGCTCGCTGACTAAAGCCGTTCGTTCTGAATTCCTAGAAAGTGTTCACCTTCCTCTTGATTCACCCCAAATGAGCCTTACAGAAGTGTTTTTATGTAATGTACATGACCATTTCAGTGGTGACAGACTAGTGTTATAAAGAAGTCTCTTATTTTATATCAGCTATAATATTCCAAATACTGTTAAAAAGTGTTTGCTTTGGAGTAACAAAAGCATGAGTGGTCATGATTTTTGTTCTACATTGGGATTTCTGCATATGATAAGTGCCACGTTCTGCCCCATACACGTACCCCACCCCAGGTACACAGTAGTACCTCTGGACAGAGTTAAGTGATGGACATTGCCTTCCCATTCAGACCAAACAAATCCCAATATACAGGTCACTTCTGGAACTCACTGAAAGGAGTTGCACCTACATCTTATGGGCTGTGTTTGGCCAAATTTGTGTGCTATCCTGGCTAAAGAGAGCATTGTGTTCCAAGCACTATCTTGTGTGTTCCACATCTTCAGTACCTCTTTCACCAGTAACATTAAAAAGAGTGCTATCTATTTTACAAAGTACTTTCTTCCCACAGAAGAACACATTTTCACAACTCAAATATTTTTGCCATTTTGAAGTAGAAAACTGGCCTTTAAATAGGCAAGAAATAGCTGGCAGATTAAAGACTCCTATCAGAAATTTCATCCAAAAGCTTCCAAAAGATTTATCTGAATTAAGCTCATAAATTTGTCACAAGGACAGAACAATATAAAAATCTAGTATAATGAAAACATGCACTACCATGCTTACTAGTCTAGTGGTGGCAGCAACTGAAAATAGTCTAGATAAGTAATAAAACCGTCAACTCATCAGTTCAGAACAGATCTAAAAAAAGACAATGTTTCATGCATGACTTACTGCAGAATAATATCTAACCTTTTACCTCCTCAGTTGCTATCAGTTCAGCATGACTCTGGAAGGGGAGAAAATTTTAAGAAACATCAAGACCAGACAATAACACTGACATTTTTAGACATGTAACTGCTTTTCTTCTGAAATTATTTGAGTGACAGCTTTGAGTTCATGTGGATTTACATAACTACAAATGTATCTAAGATTTAGTCCTTTTAATCTACGTAGAATGAATGTCCAGACATATCCTATAAACTGCCAGCTGGGCTTGTTTAACTTGTATTTTCTTAAAAGATGCTGAACACACTGAAATGACACTTGAAGGACAGTGTGCTTTTGATTCTGGATTTAAAATCCAAGGAGAGCAAGCTAAGAATATGTTAAAGCAAACATGTTTATGAACTAGTTGAAAATACAAGCTAAAGATGTGCCTATGAGACAGCATATGAAATCTTGCACATGTTGACTATTTGAGGATTAGCACGGATGATGGATAGAAGATGGCATACACAGAAATTAAAGCAACTTTGATTTAAAACAGATGTCTAGAAGGTCTCTCCCTACCCCTTTATTTTTTTTAAAAATGTATTGTGAGACCAGGCAGCACACCACTCAGGTAAAAACAATGGGGCCATTCAACACAACAAGCAATGAGAGATGGAATAGAGTATGAAAACTTAATAGGTTTTATGGGAGACATCTCTGTTTTGCAACTGATGGAACACACAAATGTATAAACACACGTGTGTATATACCCATATAGGCACACAGAAACCTTGTGTGTTATTCTGAAAGCTGTTCAAAACAACCAAAAAAAGAATAGCAACATTGCAAGTATCAAAAGGCTAGAGTACCACAAATAAAACACAACTTAGAAAGCACCATCTTTAGCTCTTTCCATATATTCTAAAATTCATTTTGAAATTTTTGTATTATTTGGAATCACATTTTCTCAGTGCTAGGACAAATGACCAGGACAGGCTCAGAACATCGTCAGCTGTGATGCAAATCAGTCCTAGGCCAAAATACTTTGGTATCCATAGACTCTGTAAAAGTGATTAAGACCTCTTACACTCAAATGGTTTATATACTGTATCCCTGAAAACACTATTTATAAAAACCTGCCTTTTGCTATTCGAAAGGTACCATGTTGAAAAGCAAGAGAGACATGTATGTGTCTGTATGTAGAAAAACAAATCATATCACAAAATTCTTGCAGGTACACATGGAAAACTGCAGAACTATGTAACAACATTAATTTCATTATGCACCTTTGACCAGCATTTTGTTTGCCCACTAATGCGGCTATTGGGATTACTTTTAACTTTCCAACTCCTGAAGTAACACTGAACTGCAGCCATTTGGTTCTTACATCAGATTCAGAAATGATTCTTCAGTCTCCTCTCACTTTCGGAGTTTCCATTAGGATAGCACCTGTCTATGATCCAGAGACGAAAATCTGTCCTAGCCAGCATTTTTTTTCTTGTCTAGGTTGTTATGTTTTATGGTTCATTATTATTTGTATGACTGTCTTTCTAAAACCCAGATAAGTGTCTCCCTCTGCTGAATGAGACATCTTTTGAGGAACATGTTAAAAAGTTTATGAAGCAGAAGTAATTACAGGTGAAGGAAAAGTTCTGGAGGTATTGCATAATAATCTACTTTAGGATCAGAATACAGACCGGAAGGGCAGCTCAGTTACCATTTGCCCACCTTTAGACAAAAAGTGATTAACCAGGGAAAGGAAAAAAAAAACAAGCCAACAAAACAACAACAACAAAAAACCTTCGGTCAATAGAAAAGCAACCAGAAACCCAAGACTGCTTATCCTTCCCAAAACTTCCTGGAACCCAGAGAACATTTGTGTCAAAATCCATACTAAAATTTCAGAGACCAGCTTAATTCTAATTGATATATATCACACTTACAGCACCCAAAGTGCCTGGCAAAAACATAGGCAACTACACAAGCAACTTTACTACCTAAATTAAATATGAGCATGGTTACACGGAAATAAAGTAAGGGCAAGAAAAGGACAGGAAAAGTTGGCAATTAAAAAAGTATAAGAAAAGTTTCCTGTTCCAGAAAATACAGACAACACAGGCTCACAGCTCTTCTGATCTTTAAACCACTATTGAAAAGGAAATGCTGAATTACAAGCATATTAAGTGTCTGAGTCTCTAATTTCACATGGAATCAGTCCATAAGAAAAATCAACATCTGAAACAAAGTAGCTCAGAAGTTTTTAGAGGAGAACTACAGGGTAACGCGTAACTATGCAATGTTATCATTTACTGAATTTACACGTTAAAAACTTACTTGTTCTAAGTGGGAACTGGTTTGTACTAGAGCTGTCTTACATCCAAAAACTGCACTTTATATATACCTTCACAATAGACATAAAATGGGGCTTACCAGTGATAGGAACATGCAAAAAAAGCCAACATCTGGCTTTCCAATTCCATGCATAGCTTGTAAGGCTGGCTTGACAAAACCAAGTTTTTGACACAAATGTATTAGGTTTTATCTAGAAATCGTTAGATGCAGTTCTACAGTGCATATTATCCAGAGTCACAGTGGAACAAGAAATGCATTCTGTGACAGCTCAAAGCACTGCAGGTATTTTACTGATTTATTTCTGAACTGGCATTTTGACTATTCCAATGTTTAATGCTGCCAAAAGGACAGATTATAGCTCGCCATAAGACTGGCCCAAAAAAGCAAAAAGGACTGTGTACTTGAGGATTCCATCTCCTCACTGTTCCTTGAGATAAATCATTACATATATTGCGGTGAAGAAAGAGGGAGAGGAAGGAAAAAGCAAAGAGAAGCAGGCATCATGGGCTTGCTATGCTCCTCCCTAAATAGTCAAAGGCTTGGATGGGTCCTTAATTTCACCCACCCCCAAACACAGTCAACATATGCTACTACATATTAAACTGTAAAAGCTTATCACTCAGCACAAAGGACAGAATCTGAGATATTTTTGTGACATCTGAAATTGCAGTCTACCTCCTGGAGGGCTTAGGCACAATTCAAACTACACTTGGCAAGGCTGCAAACTGATGATTAACTCTACAATAGAGAGTCTAAAAACATCTGTTAATTAATAGATAAACCCTTTGACAACTTCACTGCAATTTGAAGCATTTCAGCCAAACTTGTGGTCACCACTGCAGGCTAGAGATTTTAGTTCACGTTTAAATAGGTTTTAAGTTCCAACCAAGCAGAAATCTAAGCAATTACACCAAACTGCTCTGGAGTAGAGCCAATGTGGCACAGAAGGTTGCACTGCAAGACACCCCCATTACGGTGTGACATTAACCAAGGCACCATCTGCCTTTCTGGGTGCGAGTGAAGGTTCTGTAAGCACCGAAGGCTGCCAGCACATCTCACACCTTGTTTACCTGACAACTGTCAGATGGAGCTGAAGAGGTACAAAACCAGTAGTAAGCAGGTACTACAGATATGCAGGCACCCATTTTAACCACTTGGCAGAGATCTTCAAAACTAGCAGGAACTAAGGAAATACCAGTGCAAGCTCCAAATCAGAATAATTCAATAGTTAGAGGGAGCAGAAAACGCAAACACAAAGACCATTTGCTCTATGTCTGTAACAGAAAGACATAAACAAATGGCAAACAGTAAGAGAGGAAACTGGATATTTGTTGCTCTGCTGCCAGAACAAAGCAAGACAGCTTAACTTTCAGCTCCATCTCGCCAGAGGAAGTTCCCTGAAGGATAAAAGAACAGCTTAACAAAGTGTGATGCTGAACCAAACAGCCCCACTCTGTCACTCTCATCCTTGCAGCTCACAGAAATGTAAGGACTTCCGCGCCAGCCCTTGGCACGGCGACCGGGAACGAGTGCAAAGGAGTCGGGCAGGCTGAGGACAAAAGCGGGAGCCTTTGCAGGCAGCAGCCAGCTTGGCAGAAACAAAGCTGCTGGCAGGAGACAGTGACGGGGAAGAAGCCTGCGTCTGTCTGCTGCCCCAAACAGCAACAATCTCATCATAAACTGCAAAAGACACAGAGAGGCATAGTTGTACACAAAGGCGAAGAAAACACTCCTATTACTGCTTTCGACAGCCCTATTAATTCTCAGAAGCACTCCCAACAAGACATCTATTCAATTTTCACTCCATGTGTTCCATCTAATGGGAGCCATATTACCCCACACTGAGGGTAATTACCTCTTGAAAATTTTGTGTACAAGGGGACTAAAGGCTTTAATTTTCCACAGGTGTCTCGGACACATTCCTAACAAATGCTTTGACCTAAAATGAGGTGCACATTCCTGTTTTACAAGGCTGCTCTCAAATTAGGATGGTTTATATTTGCAGGCCAAACTGAAGCCATTTATCCCATCCATTAAATGGAGACACATATAACATGCTTTACCCTCACCACAACATGAATAATAACTCCTCCAGTGAAACTGAGTTAATACTGAAAATCTTCTATTTCTAATGACCAGAATGCTGTAAATATCAATGGCTCAGAATTTTACAGCATGAGAACAGGAGGCTACTTCCTCATCAGTCATTAAGAATATAAGGAATTCTTACAAAATTTCCTGATGAAGTTTCAGCTCACCATGAACTATTGAAAAGCTGTTTAAAAAACCAAGTACATTGTGTTCTCACACATTTCTCATTTTACTAATTACAGATTGAAAAGCCCATTTATATGAAAAGTATACATTTATTATGCTCTATTGAAAAACAGCAATGTTTGTATGCATGCAAATCACCCAATAGCTGAAGCTACACTATTTCAAACATATGTAGCATCGTTGATCAGATCTGCATCAACTTAGCCAGCAGAAAACACTAGCGACTTCGCCACCTCCTTAACACACCAACTTTCACATGAATCAGGACAGCAAAACCTTAACATTATTCTTGCGTTCTTCATAATAATAGAGTTGCTTCTAAAAATTATACAAAAAAATCATCAAAATCCTGTCCTCCTTATGAAAAGGTTTTTTTCCCAGTTACAGGTTTTGCTATCTTACTGTCCTATTTTCAGATCATAAATTACTAATTAGAATTAAAAGGTTTAGTATGATAAGTAGCTGAGTTTTATCAGGCAGAAGAGTGCTACAGTATTTCCCATATACTTTTTATGACATCCACTTTTTAAACTATTTTTTGAAATAAGAACTGCTACTCTTCAAGAAACTAATTGGCATAGTCTTAGTTCTTGAATTGTATCACCCACAGGACAACAAAAAAACACGAACAAAAGCATAGTCTAGAAGCACAAAACACGCTCCCCATCACCACTACAATTTCTAGGTACAAAGTGAACAAAGCCCAGTCCCTGCAATGCTAAGTTATACTTCCAATATGTAGCAACTCTGGTTTTGCCACAATTGCCTGTAAGTCAGTTTTATATAGCCTTTCTTCAGATGTCTCTAGAAAAACAGAGCAAACTACTTGGGGAGCATCATGATTTGTATAGAAATTCCCTCAGTTGACAGGACAAACACCAATGAGAAAAAAAGAAAGCAAACTTCAGCACAATTCAATAGGAATCAGGTGTTACTCCTGATACATATTTGATACTAGTAATTCAGTGGTATGCATACTGATTTTCCCCTTGCGTATATATGTTACGGAGTGCATCATCTCAGTGTGATGCTGACACTCCTGTATCATGTAATAGGCACAGATAAAAGGAAAAAAACTGTTAAAAATGGAGCCACACACAAAGGCATGTCAATCTTCAGGGATATGAAATTTCTCTCAATTACAAATAGGTCCTAACAGAATATTTATATTCTTTATGGAGAATAGTGAAGTACAGGAAAGATACTGTAAACCCATGCGTTCAGACTCACATTCTCAGGAAAAAAAGTTTCCCTGTCAATTAACTATATATGCTACCACTCAGGCTGTCAGGGTCCAAGCAGTTAATGGCAGAGAACTGTAAAAAATTATCCAATGAAGGAAATAAGAGCAGAGGTACAGCTATAGGAAAAGAGATGAGCAAACAGCAAACAAAATTTCAAGAATATGTGCATTTCTGCCATTACACAATGCATGAACAAACCTTTCCAGCCTTTCCATGCACATCTGTGAGCAGCCCATTACTCAAGCCACATCTCAGAAAGGCTTCTGATGCATACCACCACTGCTCTTCCATAAGCAAGCTCATAATCTTCAAGCAATTCACTATGCTGAAACTTAATTTCAGTTATTTCTCTTGGATCTACTCTAGTTGTTATAGCAATGACATACTCTTTAGAAGAATGATTAGAATTGAGTCTCCTGTACGCTACAAATACGTGCCCAGAATGGGGCAGGAGGGTGAAGACTCATCTGTTTTTCTCCATATGCAATTCTTCCTTTGTTTGAAATGTTTCCAGTTGGGCTATACTTTGACTCAAAAACATTTCCAAAGTTTCAGCTTTGATAATCCTTTATGTTCTTACCAACTGAAAAAACAACTATGTTTATGGTTCAATGCACCTTTCTTAAGTAGTGGATTACTTTGCTGAAGGATGTAACATGATGACCATCTCCTTCACCAAGTCATAGTTTTATTAAAGATAAGGAAAGCATCCAGAAACATTCATTTTGTTCACTCTCTCCCCACAGGTGCATTTGGCAGGTTTGCTTACATTTGGCTTATGATTTAACCAGAAATAACCCCTCCTAAAACACAGTTAGGCACTTCTTTTTAGAGTGTAAAATATTTCCCAGTAAAACTAGCTTTCCAACCTTAGTTACTCTAAATGTTAGACTTGCATTTTCCTCACTCTTGTACAAGTGATTGAACTGCTTTTCCTCAAGCCTTTCCAAAAAAAATTTAAAAAAACCCTATATTTGGCCACAATCCAAAATATAGAACAATTCATCTGCAAAGCTGAATGTTTCACAAGCCATCTGCAAATAAGGCTTTATAAAAGGAACCATTTTGTTACCTTAGCCTTATAAGCAAGAGCAACAGCCATAATATAACATACAGAAGGAAGGATTACAGTTGTAAAAAATGTTCACAATGAAGTCATAAACTACAGAATGTGCCCCTTTTGAATTTCTTTACAAATACAAAACTTTTCATATGAGGTTAGCTAAGATTCACACATCTTTAGAAAGAATATGAACCAGTTTATGGAACCTATATAAAACCCTGTGAAACGCTGCTTTTTCTTTTTTTCTTTCCCCACTGAACCTGAAACTCAAAGTAAAAATCACGGGGTGCAGACCCATGTGGATTGAAAGCAAAACTGTTGCGCATGAAGCCTCAAGAACAAAACACACCATGTTTTGCACAGCTCGTTAGGATGACATTATTAGAACTGGGACCACTTAGGAAAATTCATGTAGAAGCCAAGAACATTCTTAAACAGGGGATGGGAATATATACTCCAGTTTGCCTGCAAGCCTAAAACAAGCTTAATTAAAAGTTTCAGAAATGTTAAATCATGTTAATTTGTTGCTCTGGCAAACCGCCTGCTACAGCTCTGCAGACTCTATAAATGAGAGTCTGCAGCAACATTACCAAAACCCCTTCCTGATCTAGTTAGACTATTCAGGCCTTTTGTAGTTGTGGAATTCTGACTTTTAAAAAGCTTGTGAAGTAAAGACAGAGACAGCGCTATCTCAGGTTTGAAAGGAAGAAAGGCCCACGGACTCCTTCCTGACTGTTTCTGGTACAAAACTTTTCAAGAAACAAAGCATCCTGCCTCTCTACAGCAGTATCAAATCCAGATGGCGTTTATAAAAAGTACACAAAATCCTACATGATATGGATGTCTATTCAAGAATTATTTTCAGTTTAATACATACGACAGGACAAGAGGGCATACATGAATATTATAAGAAAAAATCTGATTTGAAGCAGATGTCAGGAAGCCCTGCTGCATGCAAAAAAATTATGAATACTTGCAAAAGCCAAAGAAGAAAATTTCTACAGGTACGAACACTGGACCCATTCACAAACAATTGAATAGCATATTGGGGTGGAGTATGGCCAAATACTCAAAGACTGACACATAGTTTAGCTATATTCAGTGCAGCAGTACTGTGTACTTAAGGGTATCATTGCTATGACCAGCTATGGATAACAGCAGTTTAAGTATTTCCCTTACTAATGGCTGTAGATAGATTTCCAGTTTTAGGATCATATTCGCTACTCACATCCACTGAACTACAGGCATGAATACAGTTTAAATTAGAGGGCAATCTAGACCACCGATTTACTACAACTGCATACATCCATCTTCTTTCTCTCTCTCTTTCTCTCTCTTCCAGTTTATCTTCTTAACTATACACACATCCAATAAGCTGCAAAAAAGTACACTGGAATAAGCCCAAGCAGTCTAAAAGAAAGTCTTACATGAGGGAAAATGGAAGAAAAAGGCGGGGGGGGGGGGGGGGGGGTGTTGGAAAAAAAATTAA
>NW_010167492.1:11028-14844 GCF_000695765.1 Mesitornis unicolor
AACAAAAAAGGTAAGTTATTGTAAATTCAAAATCACAAAATCTAGACCATACATAAAAAACCAAAGCTTTCACACCTAAAGCCACAGCCCTCTCTACAGGATAAATGACTTTTTTTTAATTCTGGAGACAAACAGTTTTCATTTAGACCAGATTTACTATATTTCAGATCAAAGAGATAAGAAAAGATTTATAAAGTTTAAGAGAACTAATAAGGAACAGAGAATACAGTGAATTCTTTTCAAATCTACATCTAGTAAACCAGTACACATCAGCAGCATTCACAGTCACAATTTGCAACTGGAAATGGAATGAAATGGCAAATTTTTATTTCCCATACGCTGGCTCAGATGCTTTTGAAACCGTATCAGTAGCACACTCCCCCATACAGCACAGTTCCTTAGCAAACCTACAGAAGAACTAGAGGTCATATTCCTCATTTAATGGCCTCAGTAAGTTTTCTACTGGGGATGAATGCATCCCAATCAACCACTTCAAAGCAACACTGCAAATGATTGAACTGAATGGCAACCGTTTTTCACAGAATTACCATATGTAATGTCAGCTTCAAAGTTTCTGAGAAAGTTTCTTTTTGCACACAAAGCACAAAATTAAGGAACTCTCAAGCTTTCTATAAAATTAATCTTTCATATGTTTATAATTGAAAGAATTTCCAACAATCAAACTATAACTGAAAGTCACTCAGAATAACTTCCCATCTTTTTTCATTAGTATTCTGCGATTCACATCAGAAACAATTTGCTGAGTTTTCAGAATCTCAAAGACTTCATGATTCTGAGATTACGAGTAACGAATTAGGATTTTAGAGCTTGTAAAGATTAGCAACTGAATAGGTGAATACCCTTTTGCAATTAGCACAGCAGATCTCTGGCATTTAACCAGGTTCACCTGTAGCAGTTAATTTATAGTTTGATGGCAAACTGTAAGAGATCATAATTCACTAAATGTTACTTGTTCATCCCAGAAAATGGAAAATAATAAGCATGTCACAGAGGCAGCCAGGCATTCAGAAATGTCTTTTAAAAAGAAAGTCAAAACAATCTTGACAATACATATATCTGTGAAACACAAGTCCTCAAACTACTGATCAGTAAAGAAAGGTTTGTCATTTGCTAGACTTGGATCCCTGCATTTAGCGTGCCTCTGTATCTTTCAAACTGAGACACAAAACACTACAGCATTTTAACCATCAATAGTTTACTTGTACTTTGACTGACACCCTCTTCTTTCAGGCCAGTCCCATTCTATTCCACTCGTCCTAAGGAAGCACAGAGTGGCTATTTGGGAAGACCAAACCATCTCGCAGCCATACAGGTCCAAGTTCTTCACCCTCACAGTCCCTTGGACAGTGATCTCTCTAGGAATTGCATCTTAAGAGCATAAGGAAAGCCTTTGGCACTATATAACTGCTTAACATAACAGCCCAGTACACTGCCTATGAGTAATACACACTATAGCAACATATTTCACATTATAAAGCTGAACCATGGCAGTAAACAGTTAAAAAAAAAGCAGCACAAACAGAATAAATATTTTCATGAGAATGGTATCAGGCATAATGCCATATATCATGCTTAGCACATGGGAAAGGAAAGCCACTACCATCATGGTGGATCTTCTTTTCCAGATACCATTTGAGTAAAGGTGACTCTCCTGTGACCACTTGTCTACACGCCTGCAGGCAAATATTTGGGTCAGGCTACTAAACTTCTGGATCAGTAAAAACCAAAGGAGAAGGTCATTACTACTTGCAAGCAAAAGTGCACTGTACCTATTTATTCGTTGCCTTTAAACAGCTTTTGCTGGATATTTTAAATCTGTTAATATGGACAACCACCAGTAAGGAGCAGTCTCTGTATAGGAAACAAGCTAAGACTCTTCTATGTGGAAAAGATACAGCCTTGAGGTGAACATAGTAAAGGACAATAAAAATCTTAAGTGGCATGGAAATGGTAAACAATAATTCATTGTGCACTGTCTCTTCTGATACAAGAACTGGGAGCAGGAACAAAAGAATTCAAACAGGTTCAAAACAAGCAAAAGGGCAGTGGGTTGGATTTTGGTTGGTTGATTGGTGGGTTTGTTTTGGGTTTGGGTTTTGTTTTCAAGACATATTAGACCTCTTTGCATTTCTTGCTAAAGAATGTTAGAAACTTACAGGGACTCATGGAGAAACCATATATGCTAATGGATTGCATCCATATTTCAGGTTATTAAATACACAAACACTGCACCTGGCAAAGGCCCTGTCCTGAAATAATAGATGGAGCCTGGAGAGTATTAGTCTACTACTATATATGTTTACTCTGCTTCTCTTTAGGCTTTTGCTTACAGCCAGCATTGAAGGTAGCTAGGCCTTTGGTCTGATCCAGTGTGACCCATACCATGTATTTATCTTACGCAAATTTAATATTAAAATAGAAAATAAATTCCAAAATTATACTGTCAGAACAAATTCAAGAAGGTTTATGACCCTTAACAGTTGCCAGTGTTGCTTGCAGAAGACTATGAAATAGCAGGTAAAACACATAAAATACCCAGAACTTCATATTCAAATGTATTTCACAGAATGTGTCAAACAGTCCACAGCATACTGTATGACTGACATAATTCTTTGAAAAGTGTATGCTTAACACCTTTTGAAAGTAGATCAGTTTTAATAGAAGAACAAAACAAGAGGAGATGGAGAACAGAAAAGTGTCACAGAGACATTCATGTCCAACATCTGATGAAATGACTTAAGATAAATTTTCTATTCAGCATCTCAGTGTCTTTGGAGCCATCACAGGAAGGGTTCCCAACTGGGTTCCACGCAACATTTACTGTTACTTGCACTGCATAACACCAGGACGGTCAGGGAAGTGGTGAAAGATGTGGGGAACTTCTCTCATTAACTGACAAAATTACCAACATTACAAGTGCAGTGTTTCATGCAAATAGTAGTTAGTATATTACTCCTTTATTCAGTTTCTGTAACAACCTTGTACTTCCCTATATGCCAAACTAACAAGCAGGGGATCTGGGCTTGCTGCAGAAGTGTAAACAGGTGGGTGAAGCTCACCACTCTCACCAGCTGGCTAGCTCCAGCAAGAGAGGAGCTGCTCACTGTGGCACTCCAGTTTAAACATTTCTAAGCCTCTCAGCCTGTAGGTCTGTGTTCACAGTTACTTCCCAGGGTAGAGCACAGGGTTCTGGACCACAACAGTCTATACAGTGCACCACTATATCCATTTAGATTTCTTGTTTTCTCGCTCAGATATCAGAGTGGTGGGGTGTAAGCAAGAAGAGACCTGCCCAAGGAACCTAAAATGGATCTATGAACTTGAAAACCACTTCCAGATTCTCTAATGTAGATGTAGCCTCTTACTATGTAGTTGTAGAATATGTGTGAGGGGATCTGTTTGTCAAAAACATCATCACTTCTTAATGGCACTTAAACTAAACCAAACCTCTGCTTTAGAGACCAAGAAGAACTGATTAATTTCTTCCACTGGGATAGTTTAAAAAAAATAAAATCACAAACTTCCATATATCACCAGTCAAAAACACCAGCAGGGAGGTTCACAGATGCAGGGACTTAGAAATATGGTACTCAGTAGCTGTTAAGAATGATTCATTCTACCAATCTAAATTTATCTGTTCTAATTATCTAAATTTTTCTATTCTAACTTCAGCAGCATCCAGTATAATTAAAAAAAAAATTCTTTCAGAAGTAAAAGAGATACAAGATTTTCCTGGAGGACTTCGAGTCTATGGAATGAATGAGAGTTAAGGTTTGGAAAACTTGAGTTTCACTC
>NW_010167492.1:14875-48240 GCF_000695765.1 Mesitornis unicolor
TTTTATCACATTAATGTGGAAGGAACCTTGAAGACTGAGCTTGCTGATCTGTCATTCACATTTTAATAAACTCCCCAAATGCTGAGTTCTGGTTTTGAAGAGACAGCATATAATATTTTTAAGACTTCACATGAATCCATAGGACTTAAAAAGCAAGCATTATCTGTTTCTCTAATGAACAGCAAATAAGACAAGTATCAAGTTCAGCAAGTAACTGAGATGGCAAAAAATCAGGCTTCAAAGAACACTGTTTACAAAAGTTAGCTTTTTTTATATTATTAGTAAAGCAATGAAATCCATGAATTACATTTTTAACCAATCACTCACAAATATTTTGCCCAAGTAGCCTATCAACTGCTTAAGCATAACTTAGTTTATTATTCAGTGATATGATCTTCTGGTTTTTATCTAATACCAGATTTTGTTTCAAGCACATATAAAGGTGAAATAAAAATACCATTACCTGAGATTTCCTCATTTGTCACTCTGTTTTTCCAGTACCTTACTTTCCACTGTGTCTGCAGTTTGAAGAATAATTTAAGTATAACTTTGGTCAAGCAACAAAATTAGGTTTTGTTCTATTTAAGGCCATAATCTTTATGTTCCAGCTTTTGCTCAGGTTATAAGCTAAATCCCGTGGGTAAGCTAAAGAAGGCCTATCCTGAGTTATGTGGTAAGAATCCTGTAACTCTATGTTGGACCTATCAAAAATATGCCCCATCTATTAACCTAATAAAACTGCGCTTAAAACCATCCTTTTGTCTGTCTTCAATTACCTGCACGTCTAGATCAGTGCTTTCTTGTCAATGACTCACTGTTGTATTTCTCAGTTTCTAATGCCATGTGCTTTTAGTTTCATCCTATATTTGTCTCCACATACTTGTTTTCCCCTCTGTATGCATCTCTGCTTTGCCCTTACACTGCCTTCAGAAGCAAAACCATTTCTCAACAATAATGTGGTACTATTGCAGGAAGGGTTAGATTTCAGTGTGGTGACATGAATGGGAGTTCTATGCGTGCCAGGGATTTTTCCAGATAAAAATGTAAATAAAATACATATGAAAGTGCATCTTGTATGACAACAAGGAAACTCAGCCAAGATTTGAAGACAGTAACTAGATAACATTCAAGTAAGGAAGAGGTGAAGCTGAGTTACTGCAGTATACAGAATCACTGAATATAGTAGAAGAGAGAATACTAATAGCTTCAACCAGAGTGGTGTGTCACTTCCAGCTAATGAACTTTTAGATGTCATAGTAAGATGTAAACGCATTAAAAAAAAAAAGTATTTAGACAAACATGCCTTTCCTTATAAACAGAGTAACAGACATATAGACTCTCTCATACACTTAGAGAAGAAATTGCTACTTGGTTCAGTTAATTACAAGTTTGAAAATATCTGCATATTTCCAAATGTCAATCAGAAGTTTAGAACTGCAGCCAATGATGCATTACTTGCCTCTTAATGCAACAGACAACGTGTCTGCGGTTTCTGTACAACCAGCAGGGCATCCTGGCATCCTAGTGAGAGATTCCTACGGAAGGAGAGCGGTTGAAGGAATACAGCTGTTGTCACAGAGGAAAAGTCACTGATTAAGATTTCAGTGCTCTTTTGTTTTATGCTGTACTTCTGAATGGAAATCACACACACTTAAAGCAGACCAAAGCATCCACTCCCAAACCACTATCACTGCCACTTCCAAAAGCCACATGTCTTGGGAAATCCAGGAAGCTAAAATAATACTGGATTGCACCTTCGTTCTAATCAAAAGCATCAAATCTTCCAGAGCCACAGCAGGTTATGAATGAGAAGTCTGAATTCTATGCCAAGAGCACTTATTAGAGATAAAAAACTGTTTACCTGAATTTGAAAACACAGTGTGATGGAATTTTTCTCTCTGTATAATGTGCTGTACTTGACTATTCACATATAATGCTCAAGTCTGTTGGTGAATAAAAAGAATAAATAAACTGGAAGATAGATTAAAATTCTTATCCAGATAATACTTATATTTGGAATTCTAACAATCTAAAATATTTGAGGAATAGAGGCGGAAAACATACACAAAAAAGGTGAATCAGGGAAAATAATTATCTTACTCTTATTACTGTTCATTTGAAACAGAAAATCCATATGTAAGCATTTTCATGGCTCAGTTTCTCCTGCAAAATGGAAAAGTAATTCGCTTTTAGTCAAAAAGAGATCTACCTCTGCATTGCATTTGTGTTTGTGCATTCATCTCTGACAGAACTTGCAAAAGCATGACACCTTGACTGAATTTCATGTAAAGAAATTATTATGAACACAAACCATGACAAAGCATTCAATGGATCATCTAAAGAGACTTCACACTTCTGTGTGAAATGAGAAAAAGATTATGCAATGTAAAATGGGATATGCCACAAGGAAGAAATAAAACATGGCATAGCATGCACTGACTTCATGCACTGAAGGTGCTCAAACCAAATTCCAGAGCATTTTCTGGACTTAGTAAGTTTGGAGTCTGATGAGAAACACTCAGCCACAATTTTGCAGCCAAATACAAAAACTAGTTTTATAGAATTTAACCACTGTGACTAAGGCAAAGTTTATTGTAGCAACTCTCTGGAGTAAAAAGGCTTTCCAAATGATATACTTCTCACGCAAATGCCAGACTTCTTCATTTTTACATTTAAATTGTTTTGTATTTTTTTGGGTTGGTTGATTGTCTTTTCAGGTCAATGACCCTAAAATAGTATAACACTATGTTATGATTTAATAACGACAGTATTAAGAATTAGCCAAGCCACATGATATTTCATAATGGATTTCACATGACAATATTAGTATCCTCAAGATCACAGTATTTTTGCTCCAGGCACCATTCAAATCTGCAACAGATTCATCTCTGAATCATATTCCTTGCTGTAACACCCAAATCCTGAACACTCTACAGTATTTTTAAACACCACAAAAATTATCCAACTCAAACAATACAGTCATTTCCAAAATAATCTCACATTGCTCACTGCATAAAATCATAAGGTTCACCAGCAAAGTTATGGAACAGAAGCCAGAAAGATCAGACTCTCCTTAGAGCAGTCCTTAGTGGGCAACAGAGTTTCATGACGCCGACCACCTAGGTTGCCTATATACCACTGTGCTCTGCTAATAATGAAGCTTCCTCTCCTTTAGAAAGGTTGTGAAATCCACAGTTGACATGCTCTGAAGGACTTAACTATTTTTCACAATCATAAGTTCCTCTGAAACAAAAGATTAGGTATAAAAACATTTTACAGCATCCTCACCAGGGTACCAAACATCAGCTTCAACTTATGAGCAGCCATCTGATCGAATCAAGATTATGTCAAGAGGGCCACTTGATCCAAACTTCTGTAATGGTATAGAGTCGGAGCACAGTCTTCTGTGATGGAGCAGAAATCCAGAAGAATTCTCCACATGTATAATAGTAAATCTCTATGGTACATAGGAAAATAAAAACACATAAATATACACTGTGACCAACAAACAGAAACCAAGGACACTAATTTTGTGATAGGAGGTTTTAGTTGTACATAAAATAGTTACGAAGAACAAGATGAGATTTTGCTGCCTACTTTTGGGGGACATTGAAACCTGCAGCAAATGAGCCCTTTCTCCATTTCAGAGCAGGTAAGCAGCTAACTGAGGACTATTTATTTTTGTTCCGCAATGGAGCAGGCCAGGCAGTTCATGAATTCAAATTCTTACCTTAGTGGGGTCCTTACTACTGTTTTCAGCAAACTAATCAATTCCTATAAAGGAGATGGTGGCAGATTTTTCTTGGAGGTGTGAAAGCAAAAGGATAAGTGGCAGCAGACACAATCGGCAGAAGGAAAGAGTTCCTTCTAACAAGGGTCATCAAACACTGGAGCAAGCTGCCTAGAAAGGTTGTCCTCAAGGACTTCCAAACCTCAATTGGACAAAGCCCTGAACTGAAGCTGGCTTCACTCTGAGCCAGCAGTTGGACTACAGCACTTCCAGGCATCCTTTTAGACCTAAATCATTCAATGATTATTATGTATAAGCAGCTAACACCACTCATTTGATTAATCATGACATTTCAACGTCAGTTTAAGTGAAGCACTAGTATTTTGAATTCTTTTAATTATTTAAACAAAGCAGCTATCATGGATCAGTGAGTTACACAGAAAATATTCCACTACATGCCCATTACTGAACTTCAGCACACAATTCACCTCCTAGCTAAGTCCTTATACATGAATCTGATTTTAATTTAATTAAGTAAAAGGTATTGTCTCAACACCCCTTCTCAGCAGCAAAAAAAGGACAAAGCCAAAAGCCAGACTTGTCTTTCATTACCTTTTCAAGTGGAATGGCACCCTTTTGTAAAACATAAGTAAAACTATGTATGAGGTACATACATTCCTAACAGCACCTACAAAGTAGAACAGGTTAATTTCCATTAAAAAAACTTTCCTTGCCAAGAACATCTCAGCAGCTATCCCAGGCCCCACTGCCACTTTACAAGTAACGTTAGCATGCTTTTGGGACAGAGACTGTCGCAGGCATACTGGAGAAAAAACAAAGCTGATGCAGGAAGGAGGGATGCTAGGAGCAAGGCCATAGGGACTTGTGCACTCCACTCTGGAATATAGCTTTGCAGCCACTGCCATCTTTTCAGCACTGCTTTGAGGAAAGATGAACCTAAGCTATAAAAGTTCTAACATGACCTCTTAAAAAAGAACCAAACCAAAGCTTTACTCTTAAGAAAAGGCCTTTTTGCCAAACTTGATGTCAGTTCCCAAAGTTTAAGGGTTCATATGAATGATTTTGAAATACCATGTAAACTTACACTATACCTAGAGATTTTTCCTAAGAAGTTTCATGATTTGAAGAGGCATTGAAAGTCTGCATGATAAAGATGGAAAAAAAAGAAACATACTTAACACTAATATCCTTCCTTCTTCCTCATCACAATCCATTTTCTTTCGTAAAAAAAGGACCATGTCAGTGAATTAAAAGAAACCTTACAGCCTGAGCGCAAAGGCAGCAAGAGGAATACTCCCCCCTATAGAACAGAGAACATGGCAGTGTTGCTACGATATGACTCTGTCTCACTCAAACACATAATGCACCTGGGTCTGTTGAATTTCTTACACTCCCCTTCTGAAGTCAAAGACACAAACAGTAAACTCCTAATTCCATTCCAGAGGTAAAAGAATTACATTAAGACACATTTTGAGTTTTCTTACTGTGCCCAAGAACACAGAAAAACTTCTTGAAATGGTAGCATGAAAGAGAATGAGCTACCCTTCAGCTCATGCCAAGTGCTGCGGAGGGACTTGGGGCTCCCTGGGCTCCACGCTTTCTGTCCCCTGCCATGAGAGGGTCCAGCCTGGTTGCTCTCCATCCTCAGCTCCAACAGCTCTGGCTGCTCCTCCTTGCCCACCTCCAGGTCCCACTTGCTAGTCATGGCTCCTTTTATCACAAGGGAGTTCTGCAAATGCTGGGCTGCAGCTCTGACTGTGGTTTGAGGCATCTCAGCTGTTCCTCACACAGGGCACAGACAGGGCAGTTATAATGGCTGAGGTGCAATTTAGAGTATTCTCAATCTGCCAGACATCAAGCTCCCAGTGACCAGTGAGGGTGATCACCCTGTCACTTTTTTAAAGAGTCTGTCTTTCATTTAATTAATTACTGACAAAAGTAAAGAGAAAGCTCAATCACAGAAGTAAGCCTTTGCAGAAAAGTACTAATCAATGTTGATTAACTCTTGTTTTCAGGGTATAGTTCATCCTCAGGAAATCTGGTCTTAATACATGACAAGTTAAAAATTAAAAATAACAAAAAAAAGACAAGACGTTCTCTTTTTGCATTGTTCACACTGTCCACACTGAATTGCACACCTGAAATAAAAATCAGGGATAAGACTTCACAGTTGAGACTTGGGCTGCTAACACAGGATATCACATCAGGTGCTTTTAACTCAGGACCAGAATACAAGACAAGGAGAAAATTTCTGAAAAGGTCTGTTACTGTAAACAGCAAATGCTTGCTTACATGGGCATTACTGCAAAGGCTTGGCAAGTACTATGTTCAAGGAAGGTCTTTGAAAGAGAGCACTAAGCCAGCTCCTTTAGGAAGGTTGTAGAAATCCCTGGGTAAAGACTGTTCCAAAACTTCCCGAAAACTGTATCTGGGCCCTGCTGCATGTAAGGACAGGGAGGCTCAGTCCCAGACGGCCTGCTGGTAGTGGGCTCTGAAGTGCTGCAGGTGCTGAACAGGATGCAAAGGCATGTGGGTGAACTTGAACCAAAACTGGTCTTCTTTTCACCTTGGGAAGAACCTGGACAGAGATGTTCAGAGGAGTTATTTGTTTGCCATAGATAACTGGGAAGGAAGCACCTTTAGACACCAGTGCTTGACAACTCCTCAGCTGTCAGCCTGCCCAGGGTGAAGCAAACAACAGTGTCCAAGAACAGTACGGCCAGGAGGCACCAACCAGAACAAACCAAAATAAAACAGACATTCACTTTGCAGATTTTTTGTTTTCTCTTCAACCCAAAGAGAACCTGAAGAGGAAGTTTTCTTGAAATCAAATGAAAACTCAACTGGAATTTAATCACAGTCAGATTTGAAACAGAACCCATACCTTGACTACAGATTGTGTCTCTCAGGAGTGGATGTCAGAATAACTTGCTTAAAGCTGCTCACACCTTCACACTGGTTTGAAGTATGAATCCTGTACATTCTCAGAGTATAATCATGACCAAACCCTGACCATTACAGTAACAGAAACAACAACAGTTCACAAAAGAAGACAAACATTCATTTAATAAGTTTTGCTTTCCAAGGGGAAAAAACAGAGAAAATACTTTACAAGTAACAGTAATGTTAATTATAACTATCACAAAGGTAGCTGTAGCTGCCAAAGGCTTTAGTGTAGTCCACACAGAGTCTTTAGCTGCTCACGCCTGACTGCCAGATGTATGGCAGCAGAAAAATGGAAGAGACTATAAAAATAATTCTACCACAACTTTAAAACCCAAAGCAATAAAAGTTATTTTCTTTCTAAGAAATTAGGAGGAAAAATACAAGTTGGTTGCTACAGAAGCAAGAAAACATAAGACAGTATTATCCATACTAATTTTTATAGTTCATCTGGTTGTGGCAGCAAATTAATATTGTTTTCCAAAAGTCATTCACAGCAATCGTATCTCTTGGGAGGGGAAACACTATATGCCTATAATATACTAGCTACTACTTCAGCTGAGAAAACAAGATCTGGTTGAAATTATAATATTTTTCTTCATGGCCACCAAAGCCTCTAAACATAGAAATATTTGAATATTTCCAAACTCTATTGCTGAGTGTTGAAAAGACTGCTTAATTGTTTTCAAAATTATAATGATCTATGTCAGCAGTATTTGAAATGTGAAATACATATTAGAATTGAGTGCTTTGCGTTTTGCTAATTTTTTAGTTGATGTTAAAAATTAACTGTCAGAGACAAGACTATCTACAGACAGGACAAAGCACACTACAGAGATTACATCACTTGATATTGACCAGTATTTAACAAATGTTTCAACCCTTCTTTCTCATCTGCCAGAACAGTTTCAAAAATCACAAAATATTTCATGCTGTCATATTTGAGTGCACAGACCCTACACTGCACAGGATCATTATCACTGTATCTTCATTGACATGACTTAAAATTATGCTTCAACTACTAAAAGTTACTCCAACAGATTAGGGAAGAACTGAAAAGTGCAAGCTTTAAAAAAAGCATTCAGAATAGGTGGACTGGAGAAGAACTGAGTATTCCTTCTATTCCTTGCACAGTGTGTAATGAAGTATTTTTAATATACTCATAAATATTTTTATCTTGTTTCTGATATAATGCCTTCACTGAAGAGGCAGTCACCAAAAAGAATCAACAAAATTGAGACCAATTATAATTTACAAACACAGTGTGACGAAGCCGAAAATAGGTAGTTTTCTTTCAGCATAAATATTAGTCCTGAAGATATGACCAAAAAAGCCCTCTCCCTCTCTCTTTTTTTTTCTTTTTTTTTTTTTTAGGTAGACAACTGTTATTGAAGTCTAAAAGTGGTCAAAAGTTCCTGTAACAAGTTTTTTGTAAGAAAAGGTTCAACAGCATTTGCTTTTCCATGAGACAGCAACTTAGGAGCTTTGAGTTAGAAAACACTTGACAGTTCTCTCTTGCAACACCAATTCTCTCAATTTTCCTTCTTTTGTTGTTTTGTTTGTTTGCTTGTTTTTTTTAAGATCCATCTATCCATCTCACTAAAATGCAGCTGTAGAAATATTCCTTTTGCAAACATATTCTGGATGGATTATAGAGCTCAAAAAGTGTCTGGCTGAGTTTCAAATTACAAGTAGCTTCATGAGTGCATGTTTGTGTATGTAAAACAATACAAAGAAATGTTACAATTCATTAATGAATTTTAACTAAGATTAAATTGATAGCGATAATATTTGCATTGCATATTCTAAGAAAGTTAAAATGTAGAATTAAAAGAAAATTACACTGTAGTGTATAAGATTTCTTCATTATGATCTTAAAATAAAGAACTGCTGCTTATTTTTCTGATGTTTACCTTTATGTTTATCCAAAAGAGATGATCAGAAGTTTGGGGGAGAGAAACATGGACAACAGCCTTAATGTTCCCACGTGCAGTCTTTAACAAGATGATACAGTAGAAATTACAGGTACAGAATAGAGCGTGAACTAAAAGCAACACCATAAAATGTAATGATTAGCAACGTAACACTGTGTGCAACCTATAACATGTGCATTGGTGCTAGAGAAGTAAGCATATAAACAGCTAACACAACACAGCTCTATAGCCAAGTACTAGTTTCACAAGTTCTGTCAACTCTGAGCCCAGAGCTCCAAGACAAGGGCAGAGACCTGACTAAAGCACCCTAAATCTCCATCCCTTTCCATAGAAACCAGGATATGGAAAAGTAGAAACAGAAAAGGAGAAGAATGGTACATGCAACCTTCTCTTATCCCTGTAGGAAGCTGAGGTCTGACCAGCATAACTCGAGGTCCCACAGTGACTGCCATACCAGTAGTTTTAGCCAAACATGTACACACATGAGAAAGTAGTCATAAGGATTTTATTTTCACTCTAATCTAATTCAGTATTCTTGCATGCCTTTTGTTTTGTATACTTGGCATCTGAATTCTCCTGTTTATTCTTTTACACCACAGCCACCTTCTTAAGGCACTACAGTAAGCAATGGTTACCAGCATCATCTATTCTCTTTCTGTCAATACTGTCACAGCAAGGTCTGAAACCAGTCTTCATTATAACACACACTGAAACTAATTTAGTTTATGTGATGCAGGTCACTGCACAGTAGACAGATTTCATGAAGTTGTATTTGAGCAAATGATCTACAGATGAAGAGAATCATCCTGCTGCCAATGCATGTGTGAAATATATTTTCAGCACAATTAAGTGATTTGGTGTTCTACATTTCTTTGATCAGCATCGTGTTATGATTCATTTTTGGTACTATTTTGAAGATTAAGTTATTCTTGGGCCCCATGACTTAGGTGTAATTCAAGATTACTAACTATTGTGACAAAAAGGCCATCAGCTTTATGTTTCCAGTCGAGTGATCTATATCATGACTTACCAACGTACTAAGGGTAAACCCAATGAAATGTATTGTTCTTCTCTACTAACTATATTCAATAATCCTCATTCATTCCTTGGCATTTTCACAGGGAGAGGAATGTGCTTGGAAATACAATTCAGGATAAAATCAAGAAAGTAGCCTACTGAAACAAGCTACAGAGTACATATTGTTATGCTTTCTATAGCCATTCACTTCAAAGATTACCTGAAATGAAAGCCTGGAAATAAGCAGGAGCTACAGCTTCTACATGTACACTTCACCTACTATGACCCTATATACAAGTCTCATCCTCGCTCAGTTTTAACATCACCTACTTGCATCTGCATTAAATCTCAACTTCAAAAAAATACACAGGGAAAGCTTTAGAAAAGCAGATGTTCAAAATGCTGGTTGAAGAGAATCTCAAGAGATTCAGGTTGAGAAAATATCTTTGTGAAGCTGCCCTTCCTACCTTCTACACACAACATGCTCACCTTTCCTCCTGATATTTTGGGTCAGACTAATGCTGCTCTATTACCTCTTCGTAGCCTCAGAGGCTTTGTCAGTTGATCTTATACCTTCATCCATTCAGTATTTTCAATCATAAAACATACTCCTGGTATGCAAGATGTTACCAAGAGAAAGGACTGAATATTTGCAATAATCATTGATATAATGGTGAAAGCTGAAATCTTAATTATCTCCTTACAGAGGAGTCCCACACAGCCCAGAAGACACCAGCAAACTACAAATTTTGAGATCCCCTTGGATAGGGAAAATGAAAAAAAATAAGCAAAAAGTAACTTCCAGAACGATGGAAGATAAATTGACCTAGTGTCTTCTTAACTCCTAAGAACAGAAAGCTGCAGGTGAAAAAGTCAGATGAGAAGTTCAGACACATCAAACATCCCAAACAGGTAACATTCAGTATTCAGCCAGCAGTTTGTTCTACTGCAGATGTCTACTAAATTCCCTATCAAAATCCGCTATTAAGACTGGAATGTACAGACTTGTTCATTCCAAAATACAATCCAAAAGACAAAAAAAACAACAACCCAACCCATAGTTAACCTACACTTGGGAATGAACCTGCTTTGAATGGCAGATTGATTCAATGACTTAACTGCCTTTTGTAATTTTTATTACTCTGATCCCCAAAATGCCTGGTTTATGTTCAAAGGGGTGGAGTAGAAGACAAGCCTGTGGTGTATTGCATCATGTACATATGAGGGTAAACACTATCTGAAGTGGATGAAATGAATTTGTAAGACCTAAATCATAGTCAGTTTAGGAAGTCTGTTTCTTTCTCCTGAACAGTCTGTTTATGTAGAATACTTTTCCATTCAAATTCATAACATGGTTTCTAAGGAAGTTTACAACTGAAGGCAACTGAGAAAACACAATAAATCTATTCGCTATTTGTCAGTGTTTCTGGACAGTGAGAGGAGACAGTTATGTTGTCACAGGAAACATACAAAAGTACACAGGAGAGCTGTCACACTGCTTGAAATCCTTATCAGCCTGGCCTTCTCTAGTCTGCCTACAGGGCTGCTAACTAATCAAAGTTATGGAAACTGAGACACACTCCAAAGCTAAAGAACCTAAAAAAGGGTATTCCCTATCTCTGCCTCCTGCTCTGTACAGCTGTAAGACAGCAGTCACTGACTATGAGATAGTTCGTTAGACACATGGCTAACGGAATTCAAAGGTGGCAGAATTAACCTTACTGTAACATCTATCTGCTCAGATTTCCACTGCTCAGTCTGAAATCCTAACATTTTGAACTCCTCAGTGCCAGTAAATACCAGAGGTGTCCTCTCTCACCACCAACCGACAAAAAATATTGTACTCTAGATTTCTACTTTCTATTTTCGAGGGATTAATCTGGTGGATTTTTAGTCTTCTACTGCATCTATATTTCTAATATATGTTTATATCCCACTAGATAAGTAGTAATAGTTATACAGTTAAGCATACTATATGTGTGACAGTGGTTATGCAGTAAGTTAGCCAGTCAGCTCTTCTACAGCAGACATCATGTTTGTAGGCATAGTATTGTGCCAAGCTGTTTGTCTCAACTTGACGAGCACAACACTGAAGATGTGTGAGACATGCCCACAGATGCTGGCTCCGAGTCATTTCTTCCTTGCATCTTCTATTTGTGCAATGCAGACAGTTAACAGTGACCAGAACTTTATTAAGTGCTCATGGCTAGCAACACAAACAACTTGGCATATTCAGACTTAGATGCCTTTAAATATCTTCAGGAGGTCCAGACCACAATCAGACCCTGAAATTACACTTCTCAGAAATTGAAATGCTGCGCATATATTATTCAATTCATAAAAAGGTAAGAAAAGTATTGTGGAATTACTTATTTACAGACTAGCCACAGCAAGAACACCACACTCTAGTGTACAATTACTGATGATGAAAACACTTGATTACATCAGTGAACACATTAAGACTTACTATACCTTATCCTGCCCAAGACATCTTCCTCATTATCTTTCTCAAATAGGAATGATTTTGATCTAAATGCAGATTAAGATTGATTTAAACTAAATTAACAGATCTAGTAGAGGTTAAGCATGTTGTAATAGGATCATGCATTAATTCTACAACAGGTTTGTTTGCAGCTCAGCCCTCTGCTCATTTTGTTTCAATAAAAGCAAATGGATTAAGCAGAACCTTCTGAGGAGGGACACAGCAGCATCAGCTCTCTCTCGAGCCAGCACAGCGCCACAGCTAAAGCTCCTCAGGCTGAGCCTGCAGATCCTCCAAGGCCGTCTTAGGGGTTAGGGGCTCAGCTATGCTTTAGTACAACTGTCAGGTCAATAATAAAATGTCTCAGAGTTGGACTTTGGTTTTTTGAGGTGTTTTGTTGGTTTGGGGTTTTTCCTAAATCTTCATAAATCCTTATAAATCTTTAAATAGGGCTAAGTGGGAAATCAAGCAGTTATTAGAGATAAATCTTATCTTATTTGTATAACCCTGGTTTAGGTTAGGGGAAAAAAAAAAGCTGCTGGTGAATTTCTTTTCCCTGAGCATCTGTCACACCATATTTACAGGTTCTTACACCTTGCTAAACAAACTGATTCCAAGAAAAGTTATATTTATTAGATTATTGCCTTGCTTGATTTTTTTTAACTTAGTTCTGAGGTTTATTGACTTTTTTAAAAAAACCCTATATATTTACATAATAAATATGGAAGGAGTAGCATTCATTTGAATTAGGTCATGCTGTCTGAGCAATAGCAGCCAGCCAAAAAAACTGTTTCCCAGACAGAGCCCCATGCACAGCAATACAAACACTACACATGTACCTTTTGGGCTACATTTCGTGACATTCTGGGTAAATACTGTAACATCTTATAAACAAATACAAACTCTCAATCAGAAATGCGGTTTTACTAAAACTCCTTTGTCCTTGGCCTATGACTACATACACTTGAGTCACATGTTGACTGATACCTTCAGCTAGTTCTGTTTCATGCTATTTTAAGGCCCAATCTTTTATGCAGACTGCTGTTAATTATATGGTAGACCACTGCAATTAGCACAGTTTAACTGGAATTTCACCAGAATTTCAAAGAAGGGAATCAGGCTGTTTGCTGTTAATGAGGTCTTTTATACAAAAATAAAACTTGAGATATAACCTCTTGTATTTTTAAAATGCTTTTCTAAAGCATAACTTTGGTTTATTAATTTATTTTTTCCTTACATACCACATATTACATGCCTGAACATAATGAATACAGACTTGAATAAATTACTTCAAGCCAAGTACTGTGGGCTCCTTTTTTCTACCCATTTCTTTAAGCAATCTCTGGGTCTCCAGAGTTACTCTGATGCAAGCCAAGAACAAAACAAAACAAAACAAAACAACAAACAAAAAACCCAACCCAAACAAAAAACAACCCAACATGCCCCTCTTCAAAACCAAGAGGAAAAAAAAAGCTCTGTAGTGAACATAGAGGTATAACCTCTGCACCACCTAGTGTACCTGTAACAAGCAGTATTAATACCACAACAAGAATTACCCCCAATTACAATAATTGCATTTAATGCATAACATGTGGATAGGCAGCACAACCTTCTAAAACTCTGAGCACAATAGATTAAAAGTTCCTGTCTTCTAGGATTATAACAATGTTTGCCCTTACTTCAAAAAAGGTTATCTTCAACCAAAACAAAACTAGTAGTCAAGTTACTGAATGAAATAAAATGAGATAGTGTTTGTTTAAACTGAATTCCTTAGATCTTCCAATGGAAAACAAAAAACACTTTTGAAAGCAACTGAAACAGGAGATTACACCTTTCACAGGTTTGTGCTGCATATCAAACTGCAAGAGGAACTCAAATGAAATATTATATATTTTGGCAAACTGTCCCTTTCCTCAAAAACAAACAAAAAAAATGTGCAGCCTCCCTCTGGAAGAAGAATCATAGAAAACGTGACCCTAGAACCTGATTCAGGTATGAGAATAATGTTTCTACATTTCTACCTCAGGAGAGATCCTCATATGCAGAATACTGACATCAGGGTTTTTTCTGAAGAAAGGAAACATATTTAAAATCTAGGAAATATTCAAAGCTATAAACTTGAACTGTATCATAACCCATAGCCTTGAGAACTGATTGTTTTCTTTTTTCCAGGAAAACCATGTTTTAAAAAACAAGATGCTTCTACCTTTGAGTCAGTGCATGTAATTCACTGTTTCTAGCATGCACCTCTGTGGCGTGTATGTTACTTTGAGATTTCTAATTATCCATTTTTTAATTTATTGCTCATGAAGAATGCGAGAGCAGAAGCAGCAAGCCCAGTTCTTCTGTTCCGCCATCCAGCAGGCACAGCATAACCAACAGTAGTGCTCTATTCAGATATGCTGCACCTAGATTTGGAAGGGTCCCTTTTCATTTCACAGGAACATTCAGTCCTCCTCTCTGTGTTGAAGCCACAAATATCAAATGACAAGATTAACAAAAAGAAAAGGAAGCTAATAAGTATTTATAAATTAGTGGGACAAACTATCAAGAGAAGCAATGGAGGTCTCCCTGGATGGGCTTCAAATAAATTCTGGATTCCATTTAACCAGATGCAAGTCTATCTATGAAGAACAGGCCTCTCAAAACATTGACCTTTGCCTTGAACTTTATTAATTTAATTTCATACATCATAGCATCCAATCTGAAGGTGAAAACAATAACCTGCTACTATTCGTCTGGGTGGTTTTCAAAATTATCACGCAGAAGGCTCATGTAGGAAGGTATTCCAATATCCCTCCATTTTTTTCAGTCATTAATGTAAGGCAGATGAGCCACAGTAATGGAATTAACTAGCAAACCAGAATCCAAGGCAAGAGGAGTATGGATGTCATGTTTATCTAAAAAAACTGACTTCAGCTGTAGTTTTGCCCAAATTGAGAATCTAAACTCCAGGATTCGGAACTTATGCTCCATTTCCTGAACTTGTCTCAATTTCTTGTGCTTTGTTTCATTTTCCCAGAATTAAAAAAGACATAAAAAATTGAGCATTTTTTTCACCTGTTAAGTCTGAGTGCTGCAAAACATATCCAAAATGTTAACAGATCTCAAACTGCAGGTGTCAATAAAAATAGGAGATAAGAAAAGACAGAGCTCTAATTAATACAGTTAGCCACACTCTTTAGAACTGTAAGATATGATAATTTGTGATGCTGAGTAAACACAGGGTTTGCTTTCTTTGTAATCCAGTCTTTTGTCTTCCAAAATCTTTGCTTAAGTTAAAAATAAAATAAAATAAAATTTAAAAAGTGTGTTCCCTTGGACTCTAAGATGACAGCAAAGAAATATCAGGCTTAAGAGACAATAAAAGAACACATCCTGGTCCATAAAAATCTAGTGAAAGTTTTAATTGATTTATAACTATTACTTTAAAAAAACCTCTGAATTTAATTTGAAACTCAAAACGGAAGCATTGCTGCTGCACAATGGAAAAGCAGCAGCCATAGGACTTGATACCACAAGAGGACAAGGGACTATTTTTTATTTTATGCAGTTAAATATCTTTGCTCCACATTGTGACTGGAAAACAATATTATTTTTAATTACTCAGTCTTTATGAATAAAAAACACATTAAAAAAAACCTGTAACTTTATAAGATCTACCTAAATGACTTGTAAATGTAAGCTACAATTTTGTGATGCCAATTAGTTCTTCACAACTCTTTCATACTTCTTCATTCATTTTTAAATTATTATAACAACAACAAATAAAATGACCTAGTAACATTTCCAGCTGAAAGTCTGGAAAGAAGGAAGAATCTTCTCAAATTGCTTTAGAGAGGGGTCACAGTAAAAACAAACACATAATCCTCATAAAAGCATGCCATGTATTTTTCCACTGTATTTAAGGAGAGCACCAACCAGCACAGACCCACATAAAACAATTTAATTTGAGACAAGCTCAGACAAGTTTTGCACTTCTACAGTGTCAGGAAAAGATCTCTCCAGTCTGAGATCACAGAACTGATACATCAGAGCAAACCTAGCCACATCTATTTGATGACAGACCTTGCTAATTAGGATCATATTAGGCCACCAGTTGGCCAACACGTCAGTTACAACTCTCGTCTCTGTTTATTAACACCACATTTTAATGCTAAATCAAGTGAACTTTCAGTGAGAGCCAAACATCTGTGTGTACACATTCCTTCTGAGGAGCACTCTCTCCCCGTGCTGGCAGCGATTCTTCTGTCTAACCTTTTCGACAGACACTTCTCAGAGCATCTGAGAGCTGCAGGCCTCATTAGCGTCAGCACCAACCCAGCAAAGCATGTAAGGTCACGAGTGGTATCAATAACCTTACCTGCTAGGATCGCATACACCGACCTTCACATTTTAAAGAGGGCTTGAGAAAGAGGGGCTTCTGTCCAGGTCACTGCAAACCGTACATCGAGGTCTGGCTCACAGACCGTGGGATTGCAAGTCCCACGCAATTTCTAAAAGTTATTAAATTTCTTAATTTTCTATAAGCAGAAACTAATTTGGGGCTTCCTAAATGTAAGCTCCCTGCTTCATCTCTATTTAAGTGTTTCTTAAATTAAAGCGCAGGAAAGCATTTCATAGTGGAACAGGCAAAAATAAAATAACACATGAAACTGGAGTATCCAATTCTGTTGCCGCACCAAATAAATTCTATTCTGATACTATTTACATAGATGAGATGAGTATGGTATGAGAAACATGCACAGATTAAGAGATCTTTAATCATGCTGAAAGGCCTGCAAAACAGAAGGGAAAAGAGAAAAAGAGAGTCCAGGCCTGCAGATGCTTATGCTCTAAAAGCAGTGCTAGTGCTAGTGCTGTTGCCTGTGAAACATACACTGGGCAAAGAAACTTCTTGTAGCTTCTGTATGAGCTCAAGAATTAGGGCAATTTATCTCCCGAGATATCCCACCAAAATTACAAACTGTGGAGTAGCATCATCAAAACTTCCATAAATTTCAAAAGGGAAACTCAAAGCTACTAAGGCATTTAAACACATTATTCCTATTGAGCTAAGGCTCAATGGAGTAGTCATATGTCCTGGTACCACTGGGAACCTGAATCACTGCTAATACTCAAGCTTGTTAAATGTACACCAGAAGGGAGTATTGTCACTGTTTGGGTACATTTCACCCTCCTTTTGACAGAGGAGAGCATTCGAAATTACTTTTTTTTCATTAATACAAGAAACTACCCATCCTTCTGGTTCATTGTGGCCCAGTGCACTGCACTCAACTGCTGCTTTGTTTTCATAATTGAGTAAGTTTTACTCTATATTGTGACAGGGTAGTTTTAATGAAAATGTTTTCATTATGAGTCAGGTCAGCAACTGGACTAATCTATAATATTGTTATAGCCTCACAAAATAGGACAAATGGAAACAGAACTTAGCACCGAACACCTGATGCCTTTGCTATACAAAAAAGAAAAATCTACACAAGTGAATTTCAATTTATTGGGTTCAATCCAGAAATCCACAGGCAAGCTAACTTTCCATTGATTTCAGACATGAAAAACTACAGCTTTAGATAGGACTGGTCTTCTTGATTAGTCAGACAGATATAAAAGAGTTTAATTACTTTAGATTAATCAAACACTGGAGTCTGACTGAAGGCTAATAAATCCTAATTAACAAAGATTATCTCCAAATATCTATTAAAGACTAATCTAAGTTATCTTTTGGCCACAGAAGCTAATTTGTCACTAAAAGCAGTTTTAAATAATGAGATCAGAAATGGTATGTCGGCAACATATTTTTTTAAGAAAAATCTTCTTTCAAAGTTAACTCTTTCACCTTCATTATCAAGCAGTCTAGGGATAAAATACAACCCGCTAGGCATATGGTCTAACATGATTAAAACAAAACTTGAAGATTCCAAACAAATTACTGAATTCAGAAACATTTCCAAACTCTCAAGTCTGCCACCAGCTTCAGTAAGACTAGATTAACAAACATTTACGTAGCTTTAAAAAAAAATATCAAAATATTTCAGAACTCACAGTTGTTGAAAAACTTCAAGATAAAAAAACCCCATATATATGCATACATAGAAATATGTGTGTGTATCTATATCTGGGATATACATTCATATATATATATTCCAGTCATAGTATTAAACAATGTTAGATTTCAGCTTAGCACAAAAGAACTATGTGATTGTTCCCTTGTATTTTCAATGCTACCAATTGAACTGTAGAGCTTTCTTCCATCTAGAAAAGTATGAGCCTCCTCTTCTGAAAACAGAAACATCTGTTTTCTCAAGTCATCTGCTAAAGAAGTGAGGAGACCAGGATGTAAACTGCTTAGTCAAATAGTTTAAAGATAATGAAGAAATAATTAATTACAAGAAAAAACCTGTAAGATTAAGATCTGCATGTAATTAGCTGTACTCAAAATGCCAAAACACTATGCTCAGAAAAATATAATTAATGAGTTCTTGAGAGCTCCTGATGATTCTCAGTAACGCAGTGATAAAGGGTGCTGCAATCTGCTCCAAATGTTTACTGGGCAGGGACCTGTGGAGCTGGGCTCTCTGCTTACAGCCAGGCATATGCTGGAACAGTACTTTTCCCTGCTGTGCCCAAGTCCCATTAGACTTGGCAGAGCCATAACCTATGGATTATGAGGCTTGCGCTTAGCCAAAGACAGCTTTACCAGCACAGCTTGACTTGGTCCAAGTGCAACAGCATGAAAATATTGCATGAAAAATTATGTTTTGGGCCACTTGTGGAGATTTCATTGATGAAGAATACATTGGATATGATCCTTCACAAGCTAGTAATTTACTATAGGCCTATAGAAGTCAAAGAAACATGCATTTCACAGTTATTTAAAAAGCAAGGGAAGAGTTTACATCCAGTTAAAGTTCTTCCAGTGCTGGGTGTTTTTAAACACATGTGGACCAAAATTGAAAAAAGACAAAGATTAATGAAAAATACAAACATCTTTCTGATAGATTTAATGGTAATGGAACTATTTCTGTTAGATGACTTTGTACTGCTATCCATGATGGATCCAAAAGTTTCTTTTAACCTACTGGTTTTAAAACTTGTCACTTCTTCCCACCTTCATATCTTCTAACCTTACAAATAAAAGCTCTTTGCTGTCTTATTAACTTCTATCTTCCAGCAGAAGAGCAAAAGTGACCTGCAACACTCCTACTAGGAATGGAAAACTACAAGATGACCCAGCCCTTTTGGTTGTGGAGCCAAATGCCAGTTCCAAGGCATCTCCATAGGCTGATGGCAGAAATGAGCAATTTCACAGTCCCATCACACAGTAGTGGCCGAGACAAGGCAGGATTGGACTGCCAACTTCTGCTATTTTTAAACTGCCTAACTGGACATTCAAGAACACACCTCTACCCTGAAGCCAGACACCTCCTACTAAAGGCAGAGCTATTTCTTCACCAAAAGAGCTATTTTTTTGCCTACCTGCCATAAGATAGTAGGGGAAAAAAGGAGGGGGAAAAAAAAAACCAAACAATTCAGTAGAGACTACTATTTCCCCACTTCACATGACAAAACTTGCCAAGACCAATACTATATGCAGCAGTCAGTGATCCGGATGGGCAAGAGGGAACTCAATCACCTCTTTCCACTCCTCCCCTTTTTTTTTTCTACTGCAACATATTCTGCTGCCCTGAAGTAAGGTTAGGTAGGCGCTTTCTCTAGTCAGCTACTATGGCAGGCCAAAAGAAATCAGTCTGCAGGCAGCGCTAGGCTTACAGCCTACCAGTAGGACCATTCAGATACAGGCTATTCCCCGACTGTACATTTAGGGGACGTTGTCAGTCATAAAATTCCTCAGTTTCCCTTCTTTATTTGTTTCTCATTAAAGATAGTAATAAATTTCAGAAAAACTTTTTTTTTTTCCAGTGGAAAATGCTGATTTGTAGAAACAAATTTCTATAGGAACTGACACTGTCAAAAATCTTTCAATGAAAACCAGATGCAGAAGACTTGCCAGCCCACCCACAGGCAAGCTCCCAAGGGGGCAGTCCTCTTGGCAGACATCCTAGGCTCATATTTGCAAAGAAAAATTAGTTGGAAACATGAAAATTTCCACAGTATGGATGTTCCAGTTCCCACACAGCTCCATGTTAATTGGCTGGTTTTAAACAACCAAGTACCTAAGATGTAGGCTTTTCCTCTCAGGAAATGAATCAAAACCAACAGTCAATAGCAGTCTTCACCACTTATCAGGTCACATTCTGCCATTAGCTAAATGAAATGCAGGAGTAGTCTACCATCACAATCAAAAAAGAATTGAGTAGTAGAGAAGTGTTGATTCCTCAACAGGAGAGGAAAAAAGCTTCTATCCACTTTTAACAGTGAGTGGAGAAGCTGCACATAGTTTATGTGGTTCTCCTTCCTTTGAGCTCAAGCCTGCAGGGTAAAAAAGACTCAACAATGCAAGATTTAAAGTTTACACAATCAGCTTACCTACCTCAACACACAAAATGAAAACTGATGGAATTCACATAACGTTGGTATAAACCCTCAAGCATGTATTCTTTTCCTGCAATTTTTATACAACCAATTTTAAAAAATTGTTAAAACAATCTCCTTTCAGCTAGCAGTGAAAACAAATATAGCCTAGATGAAAAGGTCAAAGATTATTACTATATACAAACAAGCAACACTAGCCCTAACCTCCCCTTCTTTTTAAATTAAAAGCTTTAATTTTAATATAATTGGAACTTCATGACAGGTAGAATTCAGAAAAAGTTCACACTCAAAAATACAGGATAGAGATGCTTCCAAACTGACAATAAATAAGCAAGCCCAGTGCTGTTAACTAAAACTAGTTTTTGAAAATAGAGTTATTTTATGTCTTTTCCCTCTGAATCTCTGTTCTATGAAACACCAAAAGTAAGGACACTGCCCTGTCTGTTTCTTCTTCTGCACTGTCACCTAACATACATATCACATCTGTATGTACATACATGCTTATCGTTTCAGCTGCAGCTGCAAAAGTTTTCATCTTGGCTAGGCAAGCCCTTTCCAGAGATCTGAGCAGCGCTCTCCAGCCTAAATAGACAAGATCCAAAACTAAGGCCAGGCTGGTTTTAGGCAGAAAGTCATTAGGTACTACGACTAGCTATGTTGAGTATATTAATTTCAACCACCCCAGGATTTCCAGCTGAAAGATTTCAACATAGATCCAGCCAAGAGAAAATGAGGGACAGTTGCTCCTCCATAGGAAGCTGGCTAGACTAACAAGGGAAGCAGGGTAGGATGCCTCAGGAAGGCAATCCCTTGAGAGGTACAAAATAATGGGTCCTGTTCATTTTTGATTCAAAGGTTAGTGACTTCATTTTTTCTAATTGGATTGCTTTGTTTTCCATTTGTTTATTCAAACTGTCCCACTCATGACAATAAATCTTTGTTTGTCCAATATGGAAAGTCAAGACATGCCTGTAGATGGATTTTAGAATTTCTATCCCTCTTGCAGTATGGCCACACACATTACAAAAAGTGTGCCCTCTGAAAAATATTATTACCTTCAAACCCATGTTGAACCACAGACCAACTTAGACCTACATGGGATAGAAAACTGATAGTTTTCTTAAATAGCAACAATAGCAAACAAATAAGTACAATTCTTTCATTTCTACACAATTTCTTGTGAACATAACAAAATATTTTTATAGTACAGATGTCACAGTACCCTGATGTAACTTGAAAACAAGTTCAGATTTGACAGGCTCTAAGCATAAACAGCTATTTATGAGAAAGTCACCAAATTAAAACACTCCAGCATTGAGGAAAACAAGAAGCAAAACCTCAGCTGTTTTCTTCTGAGATACTTAGTTATCTTAACAATTTGATTTTTCAGTAATAATACGGTGACACAGAAAAGATGCATTCCACAAAATGTTAGATGGTTCAGGGCTGTTGCATATCTCCAACACCTCTACATTTTCAGGTAGAAAATACAAATGGAACAGGAAGTGAATTTCAATCTTCTGCACTGCATTTCAAGCAACTGCCAAAAGCTTTTTTGTCATCATAGTAACAGCTCGAGTGGTTTTTTTTTGTTGGGTGACTGTTTTCCTTTTTTAATAAAGAAACAGTTCTTTCCTCTTTTAGACAATCAATTCTTGAAAGTCAAGCCTGTTATGTTTAGATCCTTCTACACTTCCACACCCGTTAGTAAATATTTTCAATTGTGCAACTTCTGTTATGTGCTGACAGGGATAAGGTTCCAGAACAGGAACTTAATGAACTGATTAGAAAGCTGGAATAAAACTTTCTGACTACATGTGAATACAAGGACAAAGAGAAAGAATGAGAATGGCCAAGAAAAAGGGTTGACTAGCATCCGATCGTAGCGTCTTGGCTATAACCAGTCTAATAAACAGCCGTACTGTAAGTTATACATTACAGAACTTCATGTTCTTCCATGGCTGTGATCACCCTTGCCAAAATAATTTTGCTTCTCTAGCCTCCAAAAACACTCCAAATTAACGTGCTCTGCATATTCATTGCACTTCTGAATAATACCCCTAATTGCTGCCTCTGATTTGGAATCCAAAGAAAAACTTTATTTGTCTATATATACACTAAACCAGATCTATTTTTTTCAAATGCTGGTACAAGCTATAGATAATAAGTCACACAAAGAAAAAAACCACTACGTCAGCACTGTCATTTTCTGAAGCCATATGACTGTATATTGCTGTCTTCTTCAAAGTAAGGAAATATTTTTTCCACCATCAAGTGAGTGTTATTTGATGAAAGAAATGCTTTACTAGCTAACAGATAATGAAGCCTTTTCAGCAATGCTTCTCATCTACAGCCAAATGGAGGACATGCAAAAGCAAACTGCTTCTTCAGTTAAAAAAAAATTATTTTATGTGTTCCACTTCTGTTATCATCCCTGGTATTTTTCATTCTCATGATAATGTGAACAGATACTTTCTAGCTTACCTGCCCTTATTCAAAAATCATTCCTACCAAAAAGTATTACTTAAAATTATTCCAAAAACTACCTTCATTTTTGGGCTCTCTCTGACAAAAGAACACATTGGTCCCTCTGTATCACAAGTTTTCAAGTCATAACATCAGTGGCTTTGATGAAATGGCTTGACAGTTCTAATACTGCTGCTTTTGATGAAAGTCAACATAAAGTTCAGTACTAAAAGCAAGATGGGAAAATTGAGAAAACAAGACAGACCTTTAAGACAATATTCAGTTTTCCACCACTTCAAAGCTGAAGAATATTGACCAGGTGGAGTGGGAAGAGTTTCCTCTTCTGAGGCCTGTGCCATACAAGACAAGAAGTAAAGGACTTCGATCTTCAGTAACAGGCTATCAACTTCAGTATCAGAAATCATGACTTCTGTACTATATTTATGAAACCTGCAATAAAGAATAAAAAATTATGAATAAATGTGATATATTGCAAAATATTAAGACAAAATGTAGAGGTTTTTCAAGGATACACGAGTAAGTGCAAGGGTCACACAGTAGATACAACTTCTAATTTGCAGGAAGATTTTGTGTTTGGTGAGGTAAAGGGGTGTTTGTCTGGGTTGGGGGTGGGGTTTTTGTTTGTTTTTGTCTGAATTTTGGTGGGGGTTTTGTGTTTTGTTTTGGTTTGGGTTCCATGGCTTTTTTTCCCCAAACCTTGCACCAAACGCAATGGAATATGAGAATGCACTCTGTGATCAGACCAATTCCTGATAAAACATAAACAATAAGTATAAATTATCACATTTCACAGAATCACAGAATGCTTTGGGTTGGAAGGGACCTTTAGAGGTCATCTAGTCCAAACCCCCTGCAGTGAGCAGGGACATCCTCAAAAAGATCAGGTTGCTAAAAGCCCCATGCAACCTGACCTTGAATTTTTCCAGGGATGGGGCATCTACCACCTCTCTTAGCAACCCGTTCTAGTGTTTTACCACCCTAATTGTAAAAAATTTCTTCCTTGCATCCAGTCTAAAAATATCCTCCCTTATTTTAAAACCATTACTCCTTGTCCACAACAGGCCTTGCTAAAAACATTGTTGCCATCTTTCTTATAGGCCCCCTTTAAGTACTGCAAGGCCACTATAAGGTCTCCCTGCAGCCTCCTCTTCTCCAGGCTGAACAATCCTAACTCTCTCAGCCTGTTCTCATAGGAGAACTGTTCCAGCCCTCGGATTATTTTTGCAGCCTTCCTCTGGATCCACTTCAACATTTCCATGTCCTTCTTGTACTAAGCGATCCAAAGCTGGATGCAGTACTCCAGGTGGGGTCTCACCAGAGCAGAGTAGAGGGGCAGAATCACCTCCCTCACCCTGCTGGCCACGCTTCTTTGATGCAGCCCAGGATGTGGTTGGCCTTCTGGGCTGTGAGCGCACATTGCTGGGTCATGTCCAGCTTTTCATCCACCAGTACCTTCAAGTCTTTCTTTGCAGGGCTGCCCTCAATCACATCCTCCCCCAGCCCATAGTGATACCAATGACTGCCCCAATCCAGGTGTAGGACCCTGCACTTGGCCTTGTTGAATCTCATGAGGTTCACATAGGCCCACTTCTCCAGCTTGTCCAGGTCTCTCTGGATGACATCCCATCCCTCTGATGCACCAACTGCACCACTCAGCTTGGTGTCATCTGCAAACTTGTTGAGGATGCACTCAATCTCACCATCTATGGCACTGGTGAAGACATTAAACAGCGCTGGACCCAGTATGGACCCCTGAAGGACACCACTTGTCACCAATCTCCACCTGGACATCAAGCCATTGACCACTACTCTCTGGATGCAACCATCCAATCAAATTCCTATCCACTGAACAGTCCACCCATCAAATCCATACTTCTTCAACTTAGAGAGAAGGATGTTGTGGGGGACCATCTCAAAGTCCTTTTACTCTTCCTAGGATGCCTGTCCCTCCTTCTACTGCCTGTACAGGTCTCTCTTGCCTTCTAGTTTGGCCAGCCATGGCGGTCTCTTCCCTTCCTTGCCTGAATTTTTACACCTGGGGACTGAGAGCTCTTGTGCTCTATGGAAAGTATTCTTAATGATCTGTCAGCTCTGTTCTGATCCCTTGTCCTTGAGGAACGTTTCCCAGGGGGTCCTACTGACTAACTCCTTGAAGAGCTGAAAGTCTGTTTTCCTAAAAATTCAGGGTCCTGACTATACTACTCACTTGTCCCATATCCCTGTGAACTCCACCAGTGTATGATCACTGCTGCCCAGGCTGCCTCCAATCTTGACATCACTGATGAGCTCACTTGCACTGGTGACCATAAGGCCTAGTATTGCATCCTCTTGGGCAGGGATGTCTACTACCTGGCTTAAGAAGTTATCCTCAATGCACTCCAGTAGTCTCCTGGATTGCCTACAGCTCACAATTAATTAACCAATTACTCCTAGTTAAATTGCTACTAATGAAAGTACACTGGCCATTGATAATGTCTTCTAAAACATTTTAAACAGCAATAAAATTTGTCACAGAGGAACTTCATTTGGGTAAGCAAAAGCTTCCTATATGTAACTATCAAAAATATAATATAATACTCTGTAATTCACAAATTCAAATCTGAACTCTAGGCAAGGAATGCTAAAGTTTTCAATATTTAATTAAGATGCTTCTTCTAAAAGCTTAAGTGGAACCATCTAATTAAAAAATGCTAATGTGAAGGTACAGACTTTCCTTGTTAAAGTGATTTATCTTATTATGTCTTACACATTTTTTTTGAAGACAAGACGAAACTGTTGGAAGCTGGGCAGGTGGGGTCAGAATTTATTTTTTCTTTCCTTAAGTGCACAGCAACAACAGACAGGGACAGCACAGGAGATGGGTGAACAGTTAGTCTGACCCAGCATCACCAGTCTCATGCAGAGAATCACCATCGTTCTACTAGATAGCCAAGAGAACTGTGGTCTGTTCCCATCTCTGTCATAGATAATGGGCACAAAATTGGCCATATTACTTTGTGTCACTATGTACACACCAGCTCAAGTTCTCTAGAAATTTGCAACTCACTTTGGAGTTTGCTGATGGAAAAGGCTGCAGAGGCAAAATAGAACAGAGTAGAAACACAGCCTTCATCTGCACACTATTTCCCTTTATAGCCAATAGCCTGAGTCATTCTGAATTTTCCAGAATGCAGATTTTGACCCTAGACTCTTAATGGTTACTTGAGGGCATTACAGTAAATGCTAATAGATGTAACATGCAGGGAAGCAGAGGAAGAATTGCTAGGTCCGTGAAAGCAGGACTGGTTCTTAGCACACTCTCACTAGATTTAGTTCTGGACAACACTACTAGCTCAGCATTAAAGCTGCTAGGCAAGAGAAAAATTCATTTATAATCAGACTATAGACATCCACAAAGAGAGTACAGTCACAGAATTTGACTGGAAATGTCTAAAAAACACCATAATCTTTAACTCTGCTACACTTCTACAGGACTTTGTTTTAAATGATTGAACTTGGCTGAGTATCTCCCTTTAGTCTTGGTGAAATAACATATAAGGAACCAACAAACATATCAACTCAATCTCTTTCAGGAATTTGATTCCCTAATACTCAAACATGACTAAAATAAAAGTCTAAGGGTTATTCCTACCCAGCTCCTTTGTTGCACCATGTTTTTAAAAAAAAATCAGAAAATTACATAGAAAAGTGTCAGACGACTGTACAAAGTTCATTCTGAAAGGGTTTTATTACATAGTGCTTGATCACTTGATGCTACAAATGCAACTGTATAGAAACAAGTGTCACATCATAACAACTGTTACTATTTTGACATAATCAAAACATCTACCAGGTTTGATCTCAACTGTTTCTCAACCAAATATGGCAATATAGCTAAAGCTCACAGTTCAAATGCATGAGCCATGAAGAAGCAAGACAAACAATAAGAAAGCAAGGAAACCAGACCTGCCTCAGTAAACACAGAGTAGGTGACTGCTTCTACTACAAGACAAACAGGTTCTCTCAGACAGGACAGCTCTTTCCATCTGCCACTGAGAGGAATTTCACTCTAATCTCACCAATATTTCAATTAAAAATGGTATTCTGAAAACTATCTACAATATTGGAATTACTATATTGCCTTTAATTAGTTTCTGCTGCAACAAATTATTTGCTCTTATACAGTATTTCAGGACATTCTTTTCCATTACTGTTTACATTCTTTTCAAATAGTGGTGCCCTACCCCATTGCTAATTGTTTATGTTCACCTTCCACTCCCATGGAATTTTGTTTGGCCAAGAGCATCTTATTTTTCATGGAAGTCCTAGTGGGAGGTAGGAATTGCAGAGCCATAGCAATTAACATTAAACAGGTGTTATTTACAGATTAGTCTGAGTATCCAAGTGACAAAAGAAAACAGGGCTCATTTTAAACCTTTGTAAAATCTAGAAATATCTTCCCATCTTCTCCAAGTTCCTTATGTTATTAAGTTTCTTCCAGTACACAAGAAATTTGAAATTCTGTTCCTTGTCTCTGTATTCCCTCACACTCACAAAACACACTTTTTTGCTCTAAACATCTGAGGAATTTAAGTTCAGGCTCTATGTTCCTCTTACGGCATAAAAGAATGGATACCTGCTTAACTTTAAAAGCACAATGGAAATGAGAAAACTTCCCACACAGTTTTTGCAAATTAATTTGTGCATTGGGAGAATCTTTAACATGCTGCCTATATTAGATGAAACAAACTTTCAAAAATGCCAGCATTATTTAAAAATAAAAGCAGGTAATATTAAAAAATAAAATTGTATTTAGCTGTATAATTAAGCTCCAATCTTTCATTAAGGGAAAGGATATTGCAGGATGATGTGTACATTCCTGATTTTGGTACTAGTGTGAACAGAAACTAATGAAGTAAAGAAAAAAACTAGGCAAGTGAACTGGGCCTCAGTAAATAGAAAATATAAGTCAGAGAAGAGCATATATGTGGTCAAATCATGACATGTGCAGATCATTTAAGTAACATGGAAGCGATGCTAGAGGTTTTTCCTAAGATACACAACTGAAACAAAGCAGAAACAAGAAGCCACCTACTGATTTTTTACCTCGTCCCTGAATCAGAGAGATTCTGAGGGCATTCAGAGATGCTCAAAGCCTACAGTGAAATGTAGACTCCAATAAAAACAAAAAACCCAAAAATTTCAGAAATGTAAAATATAAGGTTATTACTTTCTTAGGGCACTCAGCCACCTCCTCATAAGCTCAGAGTAGCCAACAACCTCACCACTCTGGCTGCTTGTTTGCAGGGATGCAAAGGTTTTCATTCAATACCCTTTCCCACTCTACATCAGAGAGCTACAACACATGTGTTTTGGAAACCACTAAATTACAATATATTGGTAATAGCTTTGAGCATCTGTTTTGGCAGCAGTGGGCAAAGGACATGATCTATGGGTACTGTCACAGAGTATACCCCAGTGACTTCTCTGAGCTTAGGACAGGCTCACTGTCATGCAGCTGCCTGTGTTAAGATAAGTAATCTCTGCAATAAGCAATGGCAGTATCACTTATACGAGGTAATTCAAGGCAAAGTTTCATTTTCAAACTATGTTTTTCTTCACTTTAACTCACACCATACTGGCAAAGTCACACAGTTAATTCATTGCCTGGTACAATTTTCACTCCAGAATCAGGATGAAAAAGCACCTTTGTGCTTTGGTCTGAAAAATTCCCACATCTTCTTTTCATGCTAGTAAGCACGTGTTGCTTTTTGTAGTTATGTCAGCCAAAGAAATACACTGATATGAAGATATATATTGTGCCCATGGAAACAGGTAATAAACCAAGTCTAATCTGTTTCTCATTTATCATGGTATAACTTATTTGAAAACAGGGTAAACAGGAAAATGAGACAAAAACCAACATTTTTTTTTTAAATCTACTGGGGCTGTACCAACAGTAGCAAGAAATCATCCCCACAAGATATAATTGAAATAAAGCAAATAGCATCTGACTTCTCTTCTCTACACCTGTGCAACACAGTGAATGAAAAGGTTATTAAATCAGAACAGCAGCATTCTACACTATTTTGAATGACACACAGTGAAAGGCAAGGAGGATCAAGGCCCATAGAGGAAATGTGGTTTGCCCAAGGTCACACATCAAGTCAATAGCAGTAGTGAGTTCAGTTCCCTGCTCCTGACCCTTCACAAACTGATAGACCATGCTCCCTTGTGGCCTCTTTTGCCAGGACTTTCCATCTAAGCTTTTCCCCTGCATGAATGAAAAGGAAAAAAACGAAAAAAAAAAGAAGTCTGCTGTAAGAAACAGATGGAGGCATTTTTGTGATCATTAGCCCAGTACCTGGAGCCCTGTTTAAACTGTAACTTTTCACTCTTCAATCAAAGGAAAAAAAAACACTATTTTTGTATTTAGCAAATACCTAATAACTTCCTGGGACATACATTATACAGCATATGAACTGAGAAAAGCTTTTGATCATTATCTTGGGAGCTACAAAGCACAACGTAGTGTAAAGTTTATGCTCATGAGATTTGTTTCCTGACACAACAGCTACAAGAATTCAGCATCTGTTCACTGGGAAAATCATGAAAGGTGGAAAGTGCATAAGCATATGATTCATATAACTTATTACATGCATGTAGAGTGTCTATTTTCATTTACCAGAGGGTACAACGGAAAGAGAAAGCTAATTTTCTAAGTGTCCCACCGTGAAAAGGTATTATACTTACAATTCAAAGACTTCAGCTAATCTAGGATAAAAGATCAAGTTAACAAGCAGAATTGCCACTCTTTAGGCTAAATACAAACCTTCCTAATTTGGTAATTTGTATTCTTAAACTGCTTAAAAATACAGGCAGAAACTTGTATGAAGTGGCTGTTCTCAGTTCATTCTTACCTCTCCTGTGCCATCTACCGCTTACAATTTGTTACTGACACAATAGCACTTCAAGATTCTGCTGACCACAGCTTCTCTGCTCACTTAAAACTGGACATGAAAAGATAAGCTTTCAAAATCAAACTTCAGTGAGTTAAGGATTAAAACTGAAGAAAAAGATACACACAAATATTTTTAAAAAATGTTTACCTCTCAGTGTGGAAATGTAGTACATGCTTGTGGAAACACCACATTAAAAAAAACAACAAGACCAAACAACAAAACAACACTGTCTCCTAGTAGCCATGTGCAACTGTAATACAAGTAACACACAGATTCCTGTCCAAGCATCTGGGTAGGGAAAAAGACACTGGGTGAGTAAAATGGAATAATCTTTTCATACACAGTTCTTAATTTCTGCCCACTTCGTGGTTTAGCTCCTGCATGATATCTTGTCAGAAGAGCCACTAATAGCAGGGGTTGCAACAGCTTCTACATACTTTTTTCCCCCAACTTAGACCTTTATGTTCTGCTGTGGACTCTACTTATGATTTCTTAAGCTAAAAGCATGCACCATCTCTACAGTATATAGCTCCCTTCCATCAAGTTAAAAGTTGCTTAAGGCTTCATACTGCAAAAACTGACTGCTGATTTTGTGGTTGAAAGTGCTGACCCCAAAAAATGGACCTACAGCTGTGTCCTACATGCTAGACTTCCTCGCAAATAGAGCTACTCTTTCTGGAAGGTCCAGTATTGTTCAAATATGCCACAAAACAGTTTGTCTTCACAGTGATGACAGAGGAGTAGAAGGTCTTTCACAAACTATAAAAGTGCGGAGGAAATACTTGGTAAGTTAACTGCCTCTTGACTAAAACTGAGAAACATTTTAAAGCTCACAAGCTACCAGTGAATTCTGGAAAAGGAAGAATTTACCATTTGGGAACAGAAACACAGAAAATGTGCTGCCAAATTCTCACTGTGTCCCTTTGAAAGGACACAGTGACAGTTTGAATTCTCACTTCAGAGGAACTGTTTTGCCCTGGCTGGGCCACCTGCAATTGAAGCACTCCATGCCTGTATTCTTCTGTGGTCCCTGAACTCTGAGAAGAAAGGTGAGTGGTGGGGTCAATTTCCAAACTATAGTCCCTTAAGGAACTGAATTCGTATCAAAGGAAGCCAAACCAACACATTTTTAATTCAAACTAAACATTTCATTGTGATTCGAGTCTTGGTCTAAGACAAAGTTTTTCTTTTCCAACTAGAAGTTCAGGAAAGAAAACAACTTTAAAATGGATTTTTTTTTTAAAGTAAAGCAAGTCAGTTTAATCCCTATAATTTGGCACATGCATGAAAGAATGCATTAAGTTTTAAGGACACATATGAAAGATAAATCTGGAAAATATGATGGTATACAGAGAAAACTCGTGGTGTACAGAGCAACACAAGAAGAGAACAGAGTATTTTTAAGAGAAGTAACAAAGAAGGCACAAAATATCAGGAGTATCTACCCTCTAAGGTGAGTATGCCAATGACTCACAATCATTACTGTTTCAAATTGCCCAATTGTGTCTGACAGGACTCAGAAACACACAGGAGATGAAGACTCTCCAGGGTCACTTCCCACTGTAATGTTAGCAGTAACAGCTCAACTGCTATAAAAATCACTAAATGATTCATTTTAGCCTGTGTGCAAAATCAGGTGGTAATACAGTAGCACAAAGGTGGTACAAGACTAGAACGGGGACACTATAGCAGATTTAATGCTACATGACTACATGTTTCTCCAGGGGGAATGGGTTTTATCTGGGGACAGGGAAGAAGATATTTCTTTCAAAGTACAGTCCTACTGTAGCTATTATAAGTGACTTCACACCACTGCCTTCCATTATTATATAGTCAACCCAACTTTACTATTCTTGGTTGTGATGGCTGTCCAGCCCTAAGTGTAACATCATCTCAATGATATAAGAAGTTATATAAACCAATTGTTGATGACAATGGCACATTTTCCAAATGTCTGTTGTCTCTGAGAGGAGTTCATGCTGAGCTACAAGCAAATCATAAAATGAAAGGCAGTCAAGGAGTGGAACTGTGCCAAGCCAGCAAAGTTTCTGAAGTTAAATTTTAAGTATCATTGTTGCCATCTTCACTAGAGAGAACATCTTTTCACCATGGAAATGTTAGGTTTCCAGTCGCAGAAGTAATATTTCTAAGAAAATCTGGTAACAAGAGATGATAGAATTGAGAACAGGTAAGGACAAGCTCCAATAGGCATTACTAAGGTACAGGAGTCTTTAGTGCTTGGACACATTCACATCTACAGCACGAATATGGGTGTGGACAAGTTCCCAGAGGAACAACACACAAGCCCTCTACAAACAGTCTTGATCACAATACTGTTTTCATGAAATATTGCTAACAAACTTCACAGCAGAAACAAGGAAACCACAATTAAAAACTAACCAGCCTAGAATAACACAAAAGGAAAAAAAAAAAAAGAAAACCAACCCACATAGATATACAAAAACAATCTCTCCCTCAAAAAAAAAAAGGCAAGAGAACAGTCAGAGTTTAGTCAGGAAGAAACTGAAAGGGCTGACAAGAAATCAGCAATGCCAATGTGCTCACCACATTATTTTTATAAATGGGGACTGGCAAATCAAGAAAAGCTGAAGTTCAAATTATTTTAGCAGCTCTCTGAAAGTATACCAAAGGGATTAAAATCTGCATTCTGGAAATCTGAAATAATGAACAAAGAAAGAAAACAAATATGAAACTGTAATTCTTTCTTGGCATTATTCAGGAAGCTGGGGTTCACCACAAATAAACATTACCTGAGCACCTAAGTTGCACCTCACTGTAAATACCTAAAACATTAAAGTAGCTCATCTAGCCTGAACATAGCTGTTTAGCTTGAATCTTTGGGATTTTTACATTAAATTCAAAGAGGAATCCAGTGGTAAAGAGACCATCTACAGGGAGACCAGTGTAAAGCAGGAGTTCCTCAAATTATATGCATTCAATTAAATCAAAATGTCACTTGCTGAAATATGACAGTTTTCTAGGCAAACCAAAAGGTGCTTTCCTTTGTTTTTCTTAAGTTACAATTATCTAGCCAAAAACTACTTGTAATATGATCCTGGTTTAAGTTTACCTTGATTTCCACTTCTGAGATCCTTTTTGTTTTCCTCCAATTGAATAGTATTTATCTTACTATCTGGTAAGAGATGATTAACCAAGTTATTTAAACTTGTTTTAGAAAATACCATATACTTTGTTTACAATACAACCTCTAAAAAGCAATTCTTACGTGAGTTTTCCTTGATGCAAATACTTCATGGAAGCAACTATTACAGAATCACAGAATCACAGAACATTAG
>NW_010167493.1:0-9708 GCF_000695765.1 Mesitornis unicolor
GTGCTGGTGTGCGATGCGGATGGGGCGGCTGTTTGCGGGTTAACTCCGCTGCCGCGCTCGGAGGTGTTTGTGTCAGATAGCATCGGCATCCCGTGTGAATTTGATGAAGAAATCTGTTTGTTGTGCGGAGTATAATCAGTTCGCTTGATAACCACCGCTTGCCGGTGTAATTAGATAACGAGAAACTTGGCCGGTGCTCCTGGCTCGCAAGAGTAATCGCTAGTTAATAAACAGAGAAATAGCCCCATCTTCTGCGGAGGTTCACAGCAGTCCCTGCTGCACTCAAACAGCTTTGCTTAAGCTTCAGCTGCTGCTGAAATATTAATGTGCTGGTTTCTGTGTTGCTTTTGTGTGCTTGAAGCAAATAGCTTTCTTTCCTGTAATTTTTTTTTTGTTATCAAGGGTAAGGACCTGGGTTTTGTTGTGTGGAATTAGGCCCAGTTGACCTTATCTCCTGAAGTAGTCGGTAGATAATCTTCTTTTGTGACTGGGGTTTAAATGCGAAATCTCCAGTCACAAAGCGTTGCGTTTTAATGGTGGTTTGTCTGGGGCTCTTTGTCGCTCTAAATGCGGCAGAATTCAGAGAAACGGGTGAGTTAACAAACCTTAATGATGTGCTGGAGTAACGAGGTCCACGCTTCATACAGAAAACACTTGGAGTGAACGGAAAGTCCTGTTGGTACAGGATTTTTAATTTATTAGTTCATTCCTAAGGTAAAAATCCTGCTTCTTAGGCTCTTTCCTTGTGCACTTACACTGTTCTTCCTGCATCACCCCCCACCACAACCCCAAAATGCTTGAGGCTGGATCTGCAGTCGTATCACTGGGGCAGAATTCTCTGTGTTTTCTGTTCTTTAGCGCTGCTGATTTCCTAATTTCCTGTCCCAGCGTAAGGAGCTTTGAGCTCCACCTCCTCCCAGATGGAAAAGGCATTATTTTTATTCACAGCAGTAGTGGAGCCTGTCACTGTGCCTTTATTTTTTGCAGCAGCCGCCTTAGATGGTGACTTTTTACAAGTCTGAAGTGGCATTTGGCTCTCTTCCTCTCAGTTGCTTGTAGCTCATCGCTAAAAAGCCTGCGTTTAATACCGGTGAAACGAGACTAATCCTGTCCTCGCAGTGAGCACACAAAGCCAACCGGTTTGTGGCTTGATGTGGTAAAATGGAAAGCTCCCTTTGCAGTCTTGTTTTATTACAAGCTGCAGAAAATCAAATTACAGAGAGCACTGCGAGGGCCCGGCCTGGGGCTCCCCAGCTGTTGGCGCAGGGTCAGCGTGCGCTGACGTGTTTTCCTGTGGGGAAAACGTGAGCAGACTTGGGGCTTCGTCAGATAAACTTCAGATGTTCAGGTTGAGCCTGGCTATCGTTCTTGAAGGTGGTGAAGGTGATCGCCCCCCGCGTCCTTGGGCAGCAGTGGAAAAAGTTGTTTCGGTCCAGGCATGAAACACGGTGCTTCCCTCCCTGCTAAAGCAAACGGGCTGGGTTCTGTGGGAACATTGAGCACGTTGGAAAACTGTCCTGTGATTCAACAAATTAACCTTTCGAGCTTTTGGTTGTCAGAAGCTGGAACAGGCTGCCCAGGGAGGTGGTGGAGTCACCATCCCTGGATGTATTTAAAGAGCGGGTAGATGAGGTACTTAGGGATATGGTTTAGGGGGTAGACAGGAACAGTTGGACGTGATGATCTCAGAGGGCTTTTCCAACCGAGCGATTCTGTGATTCTGTGTGATTCTGTTTTAGTTGTTGTTTTTCACCTCTGTGGACTTGCCTGGGTGCAGTCGTCTTTGTACAGAAGTTGCCTGGAATTCAGCCCCAGTGCCTCACGCTGCTGGCGCAGTTATTTGCCTGTAGTGGAAGTCGTTGGTGTGCAGGAAGCCCAGTGGAATATTAATACAAAAACAGGTGAAAACACTTTCTGGGGGGGGAAAAACCAGGAAGAAATTAGGGGGTTTAGACTCTTAGGCCTTTTATTTCTTTCAGTCCCTCCTGTTTCTCAGCTTGTGAACAGATGAAGTTGCTTAAAGCAACTCCAAGCTTGGATTGGGGTGCTAAATGCAGTGTCTTCCTGTTTGATGTTGAGTGCTGCCAGTGATCCTTTGCGAGCTTGCTTGGGAAGGACATGGAAAAGCCCCCATTTTCCCTGGGTAGAACACCCGGGTTGTGGCCCCATTTGTTGCACTTCAAGGGAGCTGAAGGGACTTCTGGGCCTGGGTTTGCCTTTGGTTTGAAAACCTCGACCAGAGCCAGGCAGGCACGTTCCTTTTGCTTTGTGCTTTTCTTAATTGGGCGTTTGGATGCGGTGAGCTTTGACCTGGTGTTATCAAGAACACATTTTGAACCAAAACTTGCATTAATTCCGCCGATAATCAGACCGACTGAAATATAAAGAAGTGATAAACCCTTGTACTCTAACAGTGAAGGCTGTTTTCTGATAGCCTCTTCTCAAAATCTGTAACTTTTGATATGCAGCTAAAATGTTGATTTGAGATCAAAATCAAAGTATTTTCACTCCCTGCTGCATTGTTTGGTTGCAAATTTTTGGCACCAGAATAATCAACAAGCGTTGATTATTTTTGCGAGCTCGTTGCCTCACGTGCTTTGTACACTGTTAATTAACGCTGCCAGTACCTGTGTCTGAAAAGACCTGGAGCGTCTCGAGGTGGCTGTGAGCACCCCTGTGCCAGCTCTGCTCTGGGAGAGATCCACGTGGAGCCTTCAGCTGCAGCCTTCCCTTGGCCGGGCTTTATGCAGAGGCAGGGCGATGAGCGAATCTGCACACCTTTAATGAGTGCCTTTCTTAATTGCAGATTTCAAATCGAAGACGCAGCCATGAAAGACCCAAGTCGCAGCAGTACCAGCCCGAGCATCATCAGTGAAGATGTGATTATAAATGGTCATTCCCACGAAGACGACAATCCCTTTGCGGAGTACATGTGGATGGAAAACGAAGAGGAATTTAACAGGCAGGCAAGTCATCTCCCTCGATAGATGTCTTGTGATGCTGAAGGGAGAGGCGCTGTGTCTCAGCAGCTGGGGTACAAGACTGGGGACTCTTTGGAGATGGGCTTTTTAGACTTGCTAGACTAATTCTGGGGAACAGACAGATCTGTTTCCGTGGCAATAAATACTTGTTTTCTGTAAGCTTGGTGGAAAACATGGGAAGTGTGGCATGTTCTGATCCATCCGTTAATTGCCTGCTTCTCCGAGAGAGACAGAAAATAATAGCAGACAGACTTTACGTGGCCCTTTGGAAGGGCCAGGCCTTGCTAGGCTGTGAGCTGCAGAGGTTTTACATGTGCAGACATGCAGGACGTGGTAGTTGTGAGCTGGAACAGCAGGGCTGGTGTGGTGAGGGAGGTGCTGGGCATAGCTGTTGGGGACAGTCGTCTTCGTTGCTTAATGCTTCGGTGTCTTCCCGCTGGCGCTCGCAGTCAGGGTGGAAGGGAGCCTGAACTTCATCTTGCACCTGGATGTGGTTTTTTCCTCCTGTGGAGGCTGGGAACAGCCCCGCCTCTTTCCACCACCCCTTTCTTAATCAAAACGTGATCTTTGTACTCAAGTTGCTGCTTTCTCTGTCTTCCACACTGTGCTGGCCTGAGCTTCTGCAACAGGATACGGCTGCTGCCAGCAGGGCACAAAGCTCATCTGAAATTCAGGTTGCTCACGAAGTAAATTCTCTTGTGTGTACGCCAGGATGGTCTCGGTGGTGCTTCCTGTTTGGTGGGTTTTGCCTCCTGGGGACTATACTGTAGGTAGCATATGGGATGTGTAGTTCTGGGGTGAGGAGCTGCAAGTTGTGCTGTGATTAAACTGTTTTTAAGCTGCAGGCTCCATTTTCAGAGAGGAGGAGAGGTAGGAGCATGAGGGGAGAGTGGCCTTATTTGGGTAGGCAAACTCCATGCGCAGGCACATCCCTGTGGGAGCCTGAACAAGTTAAACCTGGGCTAGAAAATGCAAGCAGGCAACAGTAATTTCAAGACATTTGGGGAATTAAATGTTATTTAGTACCTCTGGAGCTGTAAGTGTACCACCACATCACAACAAACCTGGAGCTGGGCGAGCCCTGCTGCAATTTCAGCTTGTGGCTTTGTGCCCACGGCTGCCCTTTACCTGCAGCCTCACGACACAGATTGACTGGAGACCCCTGTCCTTGCTGGGTGCTTTACTAAATTGGTGTTTTCTGTGGGGTTTGAATTGTCTGGGCAGTGACTTAGAGCATGTGGTGGTGTCCCTGTTCCCCAAAAGCTGAGTCTCTTGAGCACCAGGCCAGCTGGGGGGCGTGTTTGCCCAGGGCACAGAGGACCTGGATTGTACAGGAATCTGTTAACTCTGCTGTTAACTTGTTGATTTGGTATTTGTGGTATGTAACTGAGTTTCCACTTTTGGATCTGTGTTTGTGTTTGATTTCAGAGTGAAGGATAGACAGGAAAGCTTGTTTGAGCTTCTCTCGAGTACGCTTTAGATCTGCCCTGAATCATTTTTCTGCTCCCTTGTGCAAGTCATTCCCACCAGCTTCTGTTTCCCTGCTTTCCACTCTTTAAGTGTGCAGGGGGCATGGAAAATTTGTTGGGATGAAGTCCCTCCAAAGCTTGTTTACTGAACAACCAGGCAACGCTTTCCTTTAATCCTTGCAGCTCCTGTCAGTTCTGCGCCGGTTGCTTTGTCCTGCTTGTGGTGCAGGTCAGCATTCCTAACAACTGCTGAGACCATCTGGGGCTCGTTACAGAACTGCATGGGGTGAGCTCATCATCTGCAGCTGAGGAGACGCAGCTGGTCCCAGGTGACAGGCACTGGTTATGGTTTTATCCCCAAGAATCTCGCAGGACACTTTCCCAGGGAAGTGCCTGGCTGCGTGTGTTGTCCCTGGTTCCCTTCCTCATACTTGCAGTTTGGTCCAAACTAGTTGATACAACTGAAATCTTCACTGGGAACCAACATTTTCCTCCTTGAGCTCCTAACAAGCTGCAAACTGAACAGCCAGGGCTGGGGGGTTCTCCTGCCATCCCCTTTTAACTGCAGCCCAAGGGCCTGGCACTTCTCTGTGTTAAAAAATCAAAGCTGCTTGCTGTCCTGCAGCACAAGCGTGGTGTTCTGCTACAAGTGCTGTTGCCTCGCTAGAAAGAATGTCAGGTAGGTGTTCAAACCTCAGGAGGAAGACACAGGCTCTCAGTAAGTTTGTTGATGACGCCGTTTCTTCTCGTTGCACAGATCGAAGAGGAGTTGTGGGAAGAAGAATTCATCGAGCGCTGTTTCCAGGAGATGCTGGAAGAGGAGGAGGAGCACGAGTGGTTTATTCCAGCCCGTGATCTCCCACAAACAATGGATCAGATCCAGGACCAGTTCAATGACCTTGTTATCAGTGACAGCTCATCACTGGAAGATCTGGTGGTAAACTCCATTTCCCATCGTATTTCTAGAACTTGACATCTCTCCTTGTCCGAGGCTGATTGTTGTTGCTGATAATGGCAAAGGAAAATCCTTTCCGTGAAGGCCAGGGACTCTTAACCTGTGCCTGGCTGTGGTGGAGGGGGAAATGTGGGATGGTTGGGTGTGGGGTGTTTTCTTCACAACCACACGGTGCCTTTCCTAGCCTGTGGCATAGTTTTGTGCACCCAAAACCACTCATAGTGTGTTCTGAAGGAGAGGCAGTGAGGGAAGCACGGCAGCCTTGGGAAGTGCCACTCAGTGACAGGACTGTGAAAGTTTAATTCAGCATCTTCCAGCACTGCTGTGTTGGGTGGGTATGAGCCGTGCTCTCAGGTCTGCTTTGGATCCTGCAAACCGTAGCAGATCTCTTTGTAGAAATGCTAAGGAAGAGGAAAGCTGCTAAACTATTGAGTATTTCCCTGGGCAGCGTGTGTGTATTTTCCTTAACAAAATACAAAGTTACTGATACATAGCACACAAAACACCATCATGTCGCATTACTGCTGTGAAATTCAGATGCAAACTCTGACTTTTCCAAGCGTAAGCAGCTGCAGGCAGCAGTTTTAGGCTCAGTTAAGACGACCAAAGCCTAACCCTCCATGTCTTTCTGATAAAGAGCTCATTTTGAAGATGCTGGCTGCCCACCTGGAGCTGCAGGACGCTGTGGAGCAGCAGCTTGCCAAGTGGGAGGACAGAGCAGTCACAGACAGAGATGCAAAATATCAGTACACTGCTCGTATATGTTAAATTCCCAGAAGTGGCTTAAGTTCCTGGAACAAGCCGCCTCTTGTTTAAATAAGCAAGATCTGAAAACACAGCACATTTTAACAGCTCGACTTCAGGAAAAGCTATGTCAGCACTGATCGAAGTTGCCGTATTTGGTGCATGCCTGTGGTTTTCCTGTTTCTTATTCCCTGAGCCCTTATCTGACTGAAAGGCCCAGGTGGAGCTAAGGGAGGGTGATTCAGGTACAGGCACAGGGGAGCGGGCTTTTCTGGTGGTTATGGAGACTTTTTTGGTGTATGCAAAGCCCCAAAATCCTTCAACTGCTCCTGATGCTGATGCTGTCCACCGGCACTGCAACCAGCTCGGAAATGCAAGATGAAAATAATGACTCTGTTTTTTCCCTTCCTCAGGTCAAGAGTAACCTGAATCCAAACGCAAAGGAGTTTGTTCCCGGGGTGAAGTACTTAAATATTTGAGTAGACTGGGCCCGCGCTTGGTGGATGTAGCACAATTTCCACACTGTGAAGCCAGTATTAGAAGATTTAATTGTAAAAGCTCTCTCTTCTTGTCACTGTGTTACACTTATGCATTGCCAAAGTTTTGTTAGTCTTGCATGCTCAATAAAAGTGCTGAGACTGTTATTAAGTAAATCTGTCAAAAGTTTAATGGAAACCTAATTGGGCCCTGGCTCTCTGCAAAGGAGGCAGTGAGGTAAGAAGCACCAGTCAAGTTGAGACACAGCACCACGCTCACCAAACCTTCTGCAGACTCTGTCTTTTCAAACAGGACTTGGAATTCGCCATGGACGGTCTGTTTTTAACTCGAGATGTGTTAACTGGTGCTAGTTTGCACCCGCTAATAATGCCTTAACTTAAAAGCGAAAGCGAGGAGATCTGATCGCGATGCAAATTAGCCGACTTGCCGTTGAGATCCCGGGAGCGTTCCTAATGTTCCGTTTGCCCCTTAAAAAACCTTCATGCTTTAACAGAAATCGTACAGACCTGCACAGAGTCGTAGATCTCAGCTCCTGAACTAACACCACAGGAAGAAATGCCCTGTACTTGGCGGTGTGTTACCATGGTAGAAACGTTTCGCTTCCCAATGGCGCTCAAGGAGACGTGAGTTTCATCACAATTTCTTCCAAGAACCCGGATACATAGCACTGCCTATGTAACTTTTAGCGTACAACTTTATTATAGCTGGATTTAACCAAGAAAACCCTAGCATTAGTGATTTGAGTGGTGCTTTTCCCTTGCTTTGTTTAATCATCACTACACAATAGTCTACAGCACAACAACTTTTTCTTTTGGGTTGGTTTTTTGTTTTTTTTTGTTTTGTTTTGGTTTTGTTTTTTCTTTTAATAAAGCTAGAACAGTTTTGGCTTCTTAAACTTCATACTCGGGTAGGTTAAGCTGCCATACGTGTTCAGTGTGAATAGTGTTTAAGTTGAAAATATTGTAAAAAAATTATATTTTTTCAAAAATATTTAAAAAAATAAATAATAGTAGAACCGACGTGGTGGCTGTCTCCTGAGTGTGCATCTCGCATGGAAACCCCTTGGGCAGCGTGCGGAGGAAAGGGCTGGCGTTACGGATATGGGGCTGTGTGTAACGCGATCGCCCAAAATATTCCCCCGAGGTTGGGCTCTGACTGCTCTTTTCTTCCTTCCCTCTGCTTTATGCCCGTGCCTGGGCGTATTTTCCTTCCTTCTCACTGCTGCTAATCCTGTTCAGCTCCGCTGCTGCAGCGGTCCTGGGTGGCTCTGTGTAGAGGCTGCTGCTGGGGGGCTCCTGGCCCCCAAAAACCTGAGGGAGCTGCAGGGGGGTGAGTCCTTGGATACCACTGAGCCGCTTTGGCTTCCTGACTTTGCCCGGCCTCACTGTTATATCTGATTTTGTTTGTTTTTAAGCTCTGATTAACCCAAGTGAAAACACCTCGGGAGTTCTGCAGTGCTGCAAAAGGAGGAGAGGAACGAAGCCTTCACGCAGGTGTGAGCCCAATTACACAGCGCTGCCTGCGTCCCGCTCCAGGGGGAGGAACCCCTCCTAGTGCAGTTGGGGCAGTCCAGCTCGTTTTGCCATTGCTCTGCAAAATGTTAATTGCAATTACCTGAGCGTTACCTTCCCCCTTCCCACCCTACGAGCAGCAGAACTACTCTGGTGTTTCCCCCGACTTGGAAACAGTTGAGGCTGGAGCCCCTGAAGCCAGAAGGTCAGGAAATAAAGTGCTGCCATGTCCCAGCTTATTTTTAGCTGGAGTGGGAGTTGTGCTGGAGCTGTGCAGCAGTTGTTTGTAGCTGAGCGTCGGGGTGCCGTGGCTGAACGCTGATGAGCGCTGCTGCTGGGAGCTGTTGTAAAGCAGCCAGCCCTGGCACCGGGGCTGCTTTGCTGAGGTTTTCCCTCTGCTCTGCCCTGGTGAGGCCGCATCTGGAAAACTTCATCCAATTCTGCGCTCCCCAGTTCAAGAAGGACAAGAAATGACTGGAGAGAGCCCAGTGTGGACCCACTGAGATGATGGGGGGACTGGAGCATCTCCCGTAAGAGGAAAGGCTGAAAGGGCTGGGGCTGTTCAGCCTGGAGGAGATGAGGCTGAAGGGGATCTCATAAATGTTTATAGATATGTCAATGGTGGGGGTCAGGAGGGTGGGACCAGACTCTGCTGGGTTGTGCCCAGCGACAGGACAAGGGGCAGTGGTCACAAACTGGAACACAGGAGGATCAACTTAAACATATGGAAAAACTTCTTTACTGTGAGGGTACCAGAGCCCTGGCCCAGGCTGCCCAGAGAGGTTGTGGAGTCTCCTTCTCCGGAGACGTTTGAACCTCTGGACGTGTTTCTGGGTGATCTCCAGAGGTCTCCTGTGCTGTGCTTGTGGGAGGTGGTGAGTGATTGCATTTGCATCACCTGGGGGTTTTTTGGTGTTTTTTTTTTTTCCCCTCCTCTTCACTTCTTAAAGTGTCTTGTCCCGTGGGTTTTCACACTTTGCTCTTCCTCTTCATGGTTGTGGCCGTGCCACCACGCTAACGTGGGCAGACCATGGTGGGGTCATGCGATGCTGGCTTCAAGTTTTGCATTTTGGTGCTAAACGCAAGCCCAGAAATGGGCTTTACCTGTTGGCAGCGATGCCATCGGCCTTCGAAATGCAGAGGGCACGAGGGAGCAGTGCAGGACGCAGCAAAGACACTGGTAGGGTAAGCGGGCTTGAAATTTTATTTCTTTTTTTTAATGTATGATCTTAAAATAAGCATCCTAAGGCTGGGCTGTACCCCACACAGAGCCCGCTTCAGCCACTGCATAGCCCTGCCAAAGCTGAGGGCACAGCGTGAAAATTGGTGGTCCCGGGTGGGAGTTCCTGGTGCTGGAGGCTCTGGCTGGCTTTGGTGGTGGCTAACGAGCTTCAGCAAGCACTGAGCGAGTCCCAACCAGGTAAAGCTTGAGGTGGAGCAATGACACCGGGGGGTTGGTCCCCAGGCAAGCACCCCAGGCACTGGCGATGCCCCCAAAAGGCATCTTTTGGGTTTCCCTATCCCCGTGTCGGAGACGAGCACCAGAAGCC
>NW_010167493.1:10035-11324 GCF_000695765.1 Mesitornis unicolor
CTGCGTCCCTGCGGCAGCCACCACCGTGTCACCCAAAACCCCGGCCCCTGCCTGCCTGGCATCAGGCCCCCCATCCTTCCGATCCCCTTTTGCAGCTCTAAACCAGCCTCCAACCCCCTCTGTTTCTCTCCCTCCATCTCCATGGAGAAGATTTCAGTTACCCGGGATGGTGTTGTCCAGGATGAAGGCGATGGTCCCTCCAACGAACATCTCCGTCGTCAGCAGCACCGTCAGTATCTGGTCCAGCTCGGGGACACCTGCGAGAGCGCGGGGACGGAGCCGAGGCACGCTGCGATTAGCCAGATTTGCTTAATTAATCACTGCTTACCCAGGGTTGGCAAGCGCCCACGAGATCTGCCCTCCTCTCTCCCTAAACACTCAGAATCGGGGCTTTTCCTGGCGGACGGTACCTGTGTTAATGGCCTTGGGGTTGGAATCCAGGTAATTCGGCAGCGTCAGCCCGAAGAACATGGCGAAGCCCAGCACGAAGAGGTTGCGGGAGGAATTCATGTCGACGAACTGCAGGTTGGAGAGGCCGACGGCCGTGATCATGCCTGCCAGCGGAGACGGTGGCCGGGTCGTGGGCGGGCAGGGATGCCCACGGTGCCAGCTGGGGCATTTGAACCCAGCCATGGCTCGCCCCAAACCCTCAAAGCCCCCAGATCCCCCATGTCCTGGGGTTGATGGTAACAGCACCCCAGGTTTGGTGCGCTAGGGTTACCGAATAAGGTGCAGAACATCCCTCCGAGGATGGGGTCGGGCAGGGAGGCGAACAGCGCCGTGAACTTGCCGACGGTCCCCAGCACCAGCATGATGCCGGCCCCGTACTGTATCACCCTCCTGCTCCCCACCTGCGCAGAGAGACCAGCGGTGGGTGATGCTGCTCAACCCCAGGCCGAGGTGGGACCTGTTGCAGCCCCGGTACCTTGGTGATGCCCAGGACGCCGATGTTGGGGCTGGAGGAGGTGTTGGGGCTGGAGGGGGGGGAGCCGTTGCCGGTTCCCAGCAGCCCCGCGATGATGCAGGAGATGCCTTCGGTGAAAATGCCCCTGGGGAACACCACAGAGGGGTTGGTCCCCATCGCCAATGCCCAGGGCTGCCCCGGTGTGGGCTGGTGGCTGTACCTGTTAATGGCGTGCACGGGGGGAGCGGGGGCTCCGGCCAGCCGGGCGCAGGAGTAGTAGTCCCCGATGGACTCGATGATGCCCGCCAGCGTGGCGCTGAACATGCCCAGCACGGCTGCCGAGGTCACCGTGGGCAGACCCCACTGGCCTGCCCAGGGAACAGCG
>NW_010167493.1:11365-11813 GCF_000695765.1 Mesitornis unicolor
TCCCCAGGGCAAAGGAGTTTTGGGGGGACCTCCCACATCACTCACAGGGGTAGGGGACCCGAAACCAGGGTGCCACGGACAGAATCTCCCCCCGCGCGTCCGTCCTGGCCTTGTAGCCGTAGGCCTCGGGCTGGCTGGGGAAGACCCCGGTGCGCGTCAGGATGTAGCAGAGCAGCCACACCACCATGATGGCCAGGATGCTCTGCGGCTGCGGGGACAGAGACCGGGGATGCTCCCTGCATCACTCACAAACCCATCAGTACATGGGGAGAGGTTTGGGGATGATTCCCCACCCCCCACACCCAGGACCCGTTGGGACCAGTCCCTACTGGGAACAGCTTGAAGATCTGGACGCGGAGCAGGACGAAGCCTTTGCCGCGCCGGTAGCCGGGCAGGCGGATGGGGATGTGCCGCAGGTACTGGGCGAACAGGACGATCAGGACGACGG
>NW_010167494.1:0-487 GCF_000695765.1 Mesitornis unicolor
GCCATGAACACGTATATTGACTTATCATGAACCCCATTTTACAGGCAGAGAAGCTGAGATGATCACTTTCTTCTGAAGTTCAAAGTCATTAAAGAGATATTTGTATTACTACTACCAATGTTAATGCTGAAGGAACAACACATTGTTTCCCAGTGAAGAACATGCTATATTAAATGGATATCAGCCAGGGGTACAGAGAGTTTTTTCCCTAATCTTACATACACATCATTCAAAACACAGACCATGCAGAATATGTCCCAATAGTGTGCAAAGCTGGCATTTCATTTTCATGCCTCCACTTTTTCAAGAGAAAAATCATCCTTATTAGCCTATCAAGAAACTCTAAAGAATTAGGAGGTCTAAGATAGAAAAATTACTGATAAAAAAAAGGTTCTAGGATCTCTAAGAGAAATTCTTATGAATTATGCAGTGATCACATTATTATTTTTTCCTCAGTGTCTATCCTGAGGTAAACCCTACAAAGCTC
>NW_010167495.1:0-1923 GCF_000695765.1 Mesitornis unicolor
GATTAAAGCTTGTTTGAGTTCATTATTTGTGAGCGCGTAGCCATTTTGGTGCGATTCCATGACACCTGGTGAGACTGCATCCAGAATATTGTGTTCAGTTCTGGGCCCCTCAGTTCAAGAAGGACAGGAAATTGCTTGAAAGAGTCCAGCACAGAGCCACAAAGATGATTGAGGGAGTGGAGCATCTCCCTTATGAGGAGCAGCTGAGAGAGCTGGGTCTCTTTAGCCTGGAGAAGAGACGGGGGGGTGACCTCATTAATTGTTATAACTTTGTAAAGGGTGAGTGTTAGGTGGAAGGAGCCAGGCTCCTCTCAGTGACAGCCAATGATAGGACAAGCTGGAGCATAGGAGGTTTAATCTGAATATCAGGAAAAACTTTTTTACTGTAAGGGTGACAGAGCACTGGAACAGTCTGCCCAGAGAGGTTGTGGAGTCTTCTTCTCTGGAGACATTCAAAACCTGTCTGGACACGTTCCTGTGCGACCTAGTTTAGGTGATCCTGCTCTGGCAGCGTGGTTGGACTGGATGATCTTTCGAGGTCCCTTCCAACTCCTAAGATTCTGTGATTCTGTGAAATGATACATTGAAATATATTTATCTCCAATGTTAAGATGCTCAGAACAGTTTGTTGGGGAATTACAGTTTCTTTCTTCTTTCCAATAGTACTTATGTAGTCTAGATATTACTGATATAACCATGCTTAGCAATAAATATCAGTTCCAAAATTATGATAGGAATCATAATGGTACAACAACAGAATGCAATAATCCATATCTTGCTTCAATTGTTATTAACCTCGGAGGCTGGGATCTCTAGAAAGTACTAACAATCTGAATCAAACCCACAGCTTTGTGCTAAAACAGTACTATTCTAACATTTTGATGTGGTTTCCAGGGAATACTCAAGGGTTAAACATACCAGTCTTGTTCATACAGAAGCCATTACCTACAGAAAGCAGAAGCACATTCTTATTGCAAGTATTGTCAATTCAGAAGTCATTTGCTTTCAGTAGAATCACTAATATGAATATAAAGGCAGAGCTATTAGTATCTCCCTGTTAGATCAAACACTCTCTGCAAAGAAGAATTTAAAATCTGATATTAAATACCCAGAAAGTCTCTACATATTTATGTGGTTTCCATCTGTAAATAAGGAACGATAGGCAAATGATATGCACTTAAGTCTGTAAAAAATAATAGGAAAGGACAATGTGGAGGAATTTCTGTCACTATTGTTCTGCCTGTATATTTATTTTCCCACCATGTAATACTTTAGGAAAAGACTGTATTGCCATAGTATCATAAAGAAACATCTATTTTATTTACTTTCTTTAATTCTGTCTGGCATTTCTAAAGCTGTCTTGACAGTAAAACTTCTATGATTAAATGAAGAAATTATTCAAAATACAACAGCAGAAATGTTATGAAGGTTGTTTTCAAAAGGTGTTGTGACATTTCCAAGGTTATACTAATGACAACATCTGAGTTGTGGTAATCACAAAGTAAGTAAAATCCTAAATACTGATCACAGCTCCGAAGTCAACTGTGTGAATCAGAATATGAAAATTAATAAATGTCAGACTCCTTAGAACAGAAAGAGTAAAAGATGCAGAAAACTGCATGTGTCCTATGATAGGGGAAAGTAAAGATGTACAAGTCATTAAATTAGTCTCATTAAAGATGAGAAATACGAAACCAGAGAAGTCTGTCTATAATTTTGAGACCAAAATGAATGAAGATGACCTTAAAAGATTAATCCAGCATATAACCTGCTAAAAATAAAAAATCAGTTCCAAATCTAACAATGAGTTCAGTACAGAAGATTGAAAAATGAATTACTGGGCTGATAGATAATAATATTAAAGAATTTGTGTTTAAAATGTTAAAATTTTGTAATATAGACTCTGATTTTAAACTCAGCAGG
>NW_010167495.1:1954-18784 GCF_000695765.1 Mesitornis unicolor
GAACACATAAGCCAAACATATTTATTTGTGAAATAATACATCCTATAAACAGCATTATCTTTTTCTTGTTCTAAATGTATTTTCAAATTCAATCAAAATTTTCTGAATATTCTAGATGAAAAGATAAGTTTTGTATCAATATTGAAAAAATTGTTCCTGAAAATGAGATAATATTCTAAATTTGTCCACGGTGTTGTGGTTGTTAACTCAGAATATGGGATACCTGAATTAAATTCCCTTCTTGATTAAATTCTCACTTCAAGTATAATGACTTCTGAAGGCATAAAGGCTAAAAGATCCAGTATAAACATCCAAGGAAATTAAACTTGTACTATCAGGCCATGCAAGAGTATGTATTCTTTGTGTATAATCAGTTTGTCCTCTTGGTATCAGAAATAAAGCATTAACTGAAAGAAAAATGGTAACAATGGTCTTCTGTCCCCTTGTACAATGCCTTTTGGGTCCTATTAGAGCCATTTCATGTTATTTAAGATTGAATCAATGATCAAGGAAATGATAATGCATAAAAATAAATGCAAGAAGATTTCCAGTGAGAACACTAATTCTTGAGCTATTATGTAAAATAGCTTGTGGTTTTGCTTTCTATTATCAGATTGGCAAAACTACATTTCCTTTCCTTCTAAAAAGGCTTAGCACCATTTTTTTCCTTCCAAGTCAAAAGGAACATTTTCAATCACACATTAATACCAGATTTTTAGTTTGGAGAGACATCCCCTCCCCCCAGACAAACATGTTTTTTAGCTGACATAATTTTTTTAAAGGTCATGATACTTTTGAACTACAAACAATTAGACATTCACACAGTCTTCCATTATGGTCACTTGATTTGCATTCATTTTATGTTAATGCAGCTTGAATGACTTATTTTAGGCCACTCCCAATTTATAAACTTCAAAGGAAGAGGAAAAGATCTCATAATTTTAAACATGAGATCCCTGTGTAGCTTTAAATTGCTGGCTGATTTATAGTGTCATCTATTGCATATTCTTGCATCATTAGTAGGAAAGGTCAAGCAATATTTATTTATATTAGACAGGAACCTCATGAAACTATCACCATGAAACTATGCCTGAGACTACAAAACTGATAAATGTGCAATACTGGTTAATTCATTGTTCAGTGAAAGATCAAACACTGCTTTACAGTTCCAGCTCAACTCCTGTCCTCACATATAGCTACTTTATTAAGCAAAGCCAATTTCATCAAACAAGAAAGACGTTCTACTTCATGCAGACAACATTATAAAATAAAGAAAGAATAAAAGTGTTTGAGATCAAAAGTGCAGTGGCTTTGCCCTTAAAATTAATGCCTTACATAAATGTCTGCTTTCTATACAGAGAAACAAACTAATTTTCAGCCCTTTGTTTTATTTGATAATTGTGAATTCAGAGCACAAACTCAGTTGTCATTAGATATTTGATTTGTTTGAAGGTGAAAAGCTCTTTAGACAAATAATTTCCCTTGCTTGCAAAGAAAAAAATGTTACAGCATTGAAAAAAAATACAGACAAGGATTCAAGTAAAATGCTCCTCTCATTTACCAAATATTCAGAAAGAAACTTTCACATTTCATAAAGAGCTAAATAATCTTCAGAATTCTAAACATTTTTCTCTCAGTTTATCATAACCCTTTTATTACTATGTATATGTGGAAATTTGCTAGACTATTAGAATTAACCAATTTTATGGACAAGCTGGTTATCCAAAACCTTTATTGTAAATCAGAACTGATTTTACAGAGTTTAATGAGGCATCTGGGAGATAAATTATTCCATGTTTTATTTAATGATAAAATTTCCAATTTTAGCAAAAGACCTGACAGTCTTTCTGTCCATAGAAATTCTTTTTATTATTTTATGTGCTTACTGTTAGACTTCTTGTTTATCTTTCCTCATTTGAGACACTCCCCCATCCTCTCCATCATTATTCTTTTTGTTGGAATTTTGCTGAAGCAGATTTGGCAAACACCATTGGAAGAAGACGACCCTTGGCATGGAAGAAGACATCTACTTATTGAAGATAATTTTGGTTTTAGATTGCCATCTGAGGAACATCCAGCAAAGCCTCATAGAAGCATTATGACATCCATTCCTCAATGAAGTTGTGACCATAAAACATATGGAGGTTATTTCTTAATGAAATATGTTGATCACACATAGGCTGTAGGTGGTACAGTGGCTGGCAGCTCTCCAGTTAAGAACAATAATATGTGATTAGCTGTTGTCTTCATCAAATTTATGGAAAATTATATGGTGCTACAAGGTCAGGCTGCTTAAGTCTGGAGCAAATAATTTTTCTCATTGGTCTTTTGTAGCAAGTCAATAAAAATGCTGTCCTATGCTCTAAAATTGCTGTATCTTTTCTGATATTTGGCTTGCTATAGGAATCTCTAAAAACCAGAGAGGAAAGAAGGATGCAGAAAGAGAAATACCTTATATGAGTCCTAAAGTATTTATTATTTTTTGCAAAATGAATAAACTAACAAAAATTTTGTGAGGTCAAATGAAGCCAAACAAAGTCTTTAATTTCCTTTTCTTAAAATCCTTGCTTTGAAGTTATAATTTCCAGAATTAAAAAATTAGTTTTACAAGGGGGGAGCGCAAAGTCCTATACTTGGGAAGCAGGCATTAGTATGGCCAGCTGAAAAGCAGTTTTGCAGAAAAGGATCTGGGTATTCCAGTGGACACCTGGGTGAACATCAGCCAGCAATGTGGCACTCTTGCCACAAAGAAGGCTAATGGTATCCTGGGTTGCATGAGGAGGAGTGTTGCCAGCAGGACAAGTGAGGTGATCCTGTCCCTTTGTTTAGTGCTGGTGAGGCCATACCTAGAGGCCACACAGATCTGTGCCCAGTTCTGCTCTCTCCAGTACAGGAGAGATATGAAGCTACTGGAGAGAGTGCAATAAAGGGCTAGGAAGATAACAAAGGGACTGGAGCATCTCTCCTTTGAGGAAAGGTTAAGAGAGCCTGACCTTAATTTGCAAATATATACAGTCTCTGCAAAACTGCAATTTTCAGTAGATAAAATATCTACTAAAAATATAATAGTTGTCTAGCTCTAGGATTACACTTGTAATAAAAGGAAAAGACCACTTGCCCATATAAAATATTTTAATGTCTGTGTCTCTAATGGAGAGCTCAAATGTGCCCGATAATTGCCACCCACTAGAATGGCCCATATTTTTTCTATTTCATATCCAAGCACTTGGAGTACCTCTGTGTAACAGACTGGCAGAAGACACTGTCTTGAAAATTTCTGAAGATCCTCAAAGAAGTTCATGTCTAAATGCTGAATAAACACATACCACAGACAAAACTATGTCTCAGCAGTCTGGATAGCTTCATAGGTGCCTGTTTTCAGAATGGGTTAAATGCCCTTGACAGTTATATGTGGGGACATATCTTGATTGTACCCCTGATGAAATTGAGTCACTGGTCAGTCACTTTGGGAACCTCCTAGGAAAGGACAAACTGCTTCACCATAAGCCTTGTCCACCACTCCAGAAGACCTCAGTGCTCCAAAAACTGGGCTGGACCTAACAGAATATTCTGAGAATTCACTGCAGAAGTTCATGCCCAAGACCCAGGAGGAAAATATTTGTCTGTCCTTAATATATGTTATTAATGAATCCAGCTAAATGATCCTCTCCTCAAGCAGGAAAAAGTGATTTATTTTTTTTGTATATAACAGAATTGAAATACTAATTATAACAGAACAGGTAAAGTAGCTCTCACTGTGACAAGCTAGCTACCCTGTTTATCCTACTGATAAATACAGTGAAAAATATTTCCAGCTCCCAAGAAGACAATGATGGACATATTTACAGTGAGATATCATTAGCTCTGACAAAATGCCTTGTTGTACAGTGAAAATACTGAAGCTGAACTAAAAGACAAGAAGAAACCAAGCAGATTTCACTTGGCTTCTACAGCCACTGTAAATACACTATTTCAAAACCACTACCATTGATACAGCAGAGGCAGATGACAAGTTCTGCTAAAGCAAAAGAAATAGATGATCAAATGTTGAATAATATGTTGATGTATAAGTTACTGATGCCCTGCAGCTCTAGTAAATAATGCAACCTTTTTAAAAAAACCTTTTCATGCTAGAGGTCAAAAATAAAAATGCTGCTTCTTCAAAACCTCAGTCCTCTTTTGAATTTTTATCACTCCCTGGGTGCATAATTAAGAAACAACATGCTCTACTTTGTTCAAAAAGCATTTTCTTTTTAGCATACAGGAAAATAAGACTATAGCTATAAAACTCATGGAGCTAGGCAAAATAATTTGGTTTTATCCCTTCTCTTTCTTGCTGTGTCTATAAGCAAATGTGTATGTCTGGCAAGGAAGAAGTGTCATCTCAGACCAGCAACTTACAAGCGGGCAGTGCCAGCAAGGTAGAAAGCTAAATGCAAGACCTTACTACTTTCCATTTTGTAATAAATTCTTTATATTTCAAGGCTTCTGAAAAATTATGAAATATAAGATTTTCTCTCTCTCTTCTCTTACTGTATATAATTCTTTGGGGTGTAGAAAATTTAAAAAACATACAAATAAATCAAATAAAACTACAGCTAACACTCATTTTAAGCTCCATGCCTGATTTTCAGTTGATGCACCCCTCTTCCCTCTTTCTGTGTTCTCAGAAACATACTGCTGTTCAGTTTTCAAAATGCAAGCTAAAAAAAATTGCGCAGTTTAAAGGCAGAGGTTAGCAGAACTAGATATTCATACATATCATACATAATATATATAAACTTCTTAAACTTTGTTATTGATAAATTTAAGAACTCAAATCAGGAATTTGAACAAGTCAGGTCCTAAAACTATGAACCAATTCAGTGCCACTCTACAAAAAGAGAACAAAAAGGTGAAGACCACAATTTTGCTTGCAGAGCTGTTTCCATATCTTAAAAGCCTAAAAGGATTTCAGAGGATTATCTTTGTCTAGATTGCTGTCACTCCTATTAATCAGTCTTTATTGATTACTTGTTCTCTTGGTCTCTTCAAGTTCAACAAAAAGTCTATAATATACTGTCCTTGAACATGTAAATATATCTGTTTGAATCACACATGGACTGGAACTATATAAAGATATTAATTTTGTGCCTCTCATAAATACAAGTTGTCAAGGAGTTTACAAGCATTTTTAACAGACTAACTCAATATATGCATCCAATATCAGCCATTCATTATGTATCAACAAGTAGAGAAATTTGCAGTTGTTCTACACCTGTTAAATGTAACAAAAATCCATGCTTAAATGATTAAAATGAAGGTTAAACAAACCAAAGCAAAACATGAGGTAGCTGCTCAGAAAACAGTTTTTTTCATTACTCCTCTGTGTACTGGTGAAGTTTTTCCCTGTTGATCTTACAGCAAAAATCACTTAAGATAGAAAAATAAAAAGGAATACAATGTGCAAAAATAAATGTGAAGTTAGAATATGGACATCAGCTTGGTCAGTTTTTGTTTTTCTGTATACACACAGTGTTTTGTATCATATTTGCTGAATGTCCACAGAAATGCTTGCAGAAATTTGTTTCATGCAAAAAAAACCCTGTGTTTTGTGGAGCTTCTATGGTTACGGGAAAGTAGTGGTATTTTGGACAGGTTAGTCAATTAGAAAATGTGCAGCTTTGGTGACCGACTGCAAAGTTCAAACAGAGAAGTTTGGTAAGTACTTGGATTTGCAAATAATCCACAGTTCTACCCTGTTAATAAAATAATTTTTGGAATAATTTTGATGAGGAAATGAATGAGTATGTTTTCACCTGCTTGCAAAAACCCCACACCTTCATTGGAAGAACAAATTCTTCAAAAGTATTTGCGTTTTTTTTGTCAATCATCTAAACTTAAAGGTGATAAAAAATTTAGAAACACAGTGTTATATTAGGACCCCGAAGAGGTCATCCAAAGCATGTTGTGCTAATCAGAGTTTTTCTTTCTCAGCAGAGAAAAATAGGCATCTTTATAAGTTATTCATATGACTTTGTCCTTTCTCTATCTTAGGAAATGAGGATTCACCATCTGAAGATGTCTACCTCCCTACAGGAGTCTCCAGGTTGATCTGTAAGTTGATGTTTAGATAGGGTCTTAGGAAAGACGAATCCTAGTTGTGACATGTCCCATTGTCTTCTAAGGATTTCCCCTGTTTTTCTCTCTGTGTTTTTTCCTCTCCTTTAGTGTCCTAAAAAACACAGAAACACACTGCAGCAGTTCTCAGTCATACAGATGACATGCTGTCAGCTGAAACGGCTTCCTTGTTCCTTCCTGGGCCTCTATAAATTTACCCAGCAGAATGCCCACGAAATTAGAAAGCTTTTGTAAAAGAAGAGATGACCTTTGTTGAATAAACTTAATTTAAAAAAAAAATTAGAATAATTATCTTTCTGAAAAAACAGCTCTACCTTATGGAGAAGCAGCTCCCTAAAAGGAGCTAAAACCCATAAGGACAGCTGAGTGTTATTAAAAATTCAAGATTGGGCTTTTTTAATTTATTGTAGATTAGCAATGATAAAACTGAAACAAAGCTGCTTCCAAAGTTATGAAGCCAATGACAAAGTTTAAGTGCACAAAGTTATGAAGAAACAAGTTACGATCCATATGCTCCTAGTGGTAGATGGCATTTTAATGTTATTGCTTAATGATACATTTGATTTCATTTTATGTTATTTCCCATAAAAGAGAGGAAATGGCACCAGAAAAATGTCTGCTTTCATTTTTTATATACTTCATGTATGCAAGTCCTGAAACCAAAACAGTACTGTACAAAAAGAAATTGTCTTTAAAGGTAATAAAATACATGCTCCACAGGAGACTTATTGATCTTTAGCAATTCTTTAAGGGAACCCAGTGGCTCATAACATTTTTCAAATAACAAGTTTGCATAAAAATTACATCTTAAAATAAAGGCGTGAATGACAAAGAAATTCCCCATATACATTCTTATTAAAATGTTAAGTTTAGATCTTACAAGATTGATAGGATTATTTTTTTTTTTAGAACAGGCACAGGGACAGTTTCCATATATATCTACTTACATTATTTAAAATTAAAAGTATTAACAGAACCGTGGTCATTGTTTTACTACTATTCTCTTTTGAAATTATCCTAAAACTTAATTTGGCATGTGCAGATCACTGCAACACATTTATTTTATTTTAATTGATAAACTGTCCCATATACTTCAAATGAGGCATTTTTGTCATAAGGCACAGAACTTTGTTATTTTGAGTAAATTTTTCATCTAGTTCTAAGATTTCTAGATCATAAACCTGAAACTTTTTATCACAGAAGTAATTAAGGGATTGTTCTGTGTAGCATTACCACACTCCAAAACAATTCCTAGAAAACCACAGAATTAAATTTAAATAAACAAAGAAGCTGGAAGAAAAAGAAGAGAGGAAATGGTAAGACACATTTACCAGTCCATCCCACCTAATTTTAGCCATCTCCACAAGATGTCTTAATTAGGAACACATTTCTCCTGCTCCCTGTAGGGAATGGAGAGACAGAAGATACCTCCAAATATCAATTAAACTGAGCTGCAGTTGTTTGTCTTTGACTATAAGGAAAGCTGTAGGTGATTAGGGTCCTAATCTAGATTTCTCAGTTTACATTAAATGGGCTGAATCTGAGCTCAACTGTTTGCAACATGGGGGGGGGGGGGGGAGGCACTAGATGGCAACACTGAAGCAGCACTGTGTGGAGATGTGACTTGAGTATGATGGTTTGGCCTTGCTGAAAGTCTTCATAGCAGCTTGTTTTATAGAGAAGGATCCACACCAACTTTAATGCTGTTTAAGGAAAGATTACTTTTTAATGTTTCCTGGGAATGACAGTGGCTTTATGTCCTTACCACTTTCCTTGTCTTAATCCAAACCGATGTATCGTTACCAAGGAAGCCTGAAGTAATGTAATAAAGAGTACACTTCCTCCTAGGCCTAAATTTACTCTTCTGTCAGGAATTATTTATGAACACTGTGATATGTACCATTCAAGTGAGAATTATGGGTCAGACTTATGGTATTGATTTCAGCACATTTCATCACTTTCTGGAATCTCTTACCAACTCTTTTAATGACAGAAAGTGAGGGGAGAACTTTGCAATTGATTTTTTTTTTTAATGAATTTAAGAACTGGTTCTAGAAAAGTTAGGAAACAATAGGATTAACTGTCTCAAGCTGAAGCAAAACTGTGGGCAAGCTGGAAACTCTCAATGTGTGAGGTAAGGTAAATATAAAAATGTATTTGTGGATGTACTTAAGAAAAAAAAAATTTTTTTGCATGAAAGAATGAAAAGATGGATGAAAATCCTCTCTCACCCACCAATTATCACAAATCGAATTTCAAAGTGAAGCATTTTGACAGTACTATTTCTGGTACTGTTTTTCTACCGATGTTCATTAAATGGTAAAACTGGAATAATTTAGCAATTGCTTTTCTGTCAAACTACTCTCTGGTAGTTAGGTGGCTTTGGAAAGAAAACATCACTCATGTTATTGATATGGAAAGCCTAGGAACGTCACAGACTGAAGGCACTGAAAACAAATCATGGAAAGTAAGAAAGAACAAATGGTTTCCAAATTTATTGTATTATATTTTACAGGAAAAGAAAAAAACAGTTACATGGCTAATGACATGAAATTTTAAGGACTGAATCATAGGGAATCCCCTGTTTTGTTTACATTTAATATTTTAATTACTTTTGATATATAGCACAATATAATTATGACAATTAGATTTTCAAAACTGTAAGTAATATTTTATAAATTAATAGTCTAGCACCAGCAAAAATCTGTACTATTAATGCTGACACCACCTTGCTAATATCATAGTTGGAAAATTACCTAAGAAATTGCAGATGTGATGGGTCTTTTCAGCCTTTTCCAGCAATTTACTTTTTATCCTAATTTCAGCTATCTTTGCCCACTCATGTGACTACTTTTGTGTAATCCCATTTGCTAAAATAAATGTCATACATCTATTACAGAGATTGTTTACTGGCACACAAAATTACCATTTGGAGGGAGAAACATTCTAAATGGTGAAGAAAAGCAAAACTATTGTTTATCCCTGCAATACAGTGAGTGGATGTCAGAATATGTAAAAAACCAAACATATATGTGTGCATGTACACAAGTGCCTTCCCATGGGGAACACTGTAAAGAAATAGATAAATAAATTTACATAAATAAAAGGATCATAATGAATATACTCTGAAAATGAATTTATAGTTTCACAGGAGTTTTAAATTTCAATTTATGGATGACATACAGAGTCAGCCAAGGACAGAAGGCCATAGAACTCAAAACCATTGTGCTTGCCTTGCCAGGCTAGTTTCAAATTCACAAGATGACTCAGTGGACTTGAAATGTCATGCTGGATTCCAGCAAGAAAACTATACAAGGCTTTAAAATTTATCACTGACATCTTAAATTAATCCTGGAACTAATTAAGAAGCTTGCAAACAACTCAGAATCCAAATGCTATCTGTTCCTATTGACTTTTTCATACAGAAAGTGAAGGTTCAGATCTTTGTATGTGTCATATCACAACCTTTTGTTCTTGTCATTGTCAAATGAAAGCAGGAGACAGTTACCTGGGAGAGAACTAACATTTTAAAATTTTCAATAATTTTATGTTAGAATATGAAGGCAGACTTGGTTTTGGCTTTATTTTTTAGAATTGTTTTTAGTAAAGTAAAATAGAAACAGGGAACAAAAGTAGTGCTAAAGAATAAAGGGACTTTTTCAAACATTCTGACAAAATTAGAGCGAAATGGAATAAAATTTATCACAAACAAATCTGGGTCATAACAAAACCATCTCCACAGTGAATTCAATTTTGCAGTCATTAATAATTAGCTGAAGAGATCAGTCAGATTCTTTTTCTTATTTCTATTTGACTGAATGTTGTGATCCTTACATCTGTTACTTTAAGGGTTTTTTATTTCAAAATAATGATGTTTAATTTTAAAATCCGTTTAAAGTGGCCTAACTTGCCTATGCCCTTTGTTAGAAATCGTGAGTTTTCCTCATATTGTTGGAGTGCGATATTGTAGAAAAGTCCTATAGTAGGAAGGGCCAAAAGCCAGTATTATAATCACTTACACCTATCTACTTCCTTGTCACCTAACGTTGGTTTTTTGCTTGTATGCAAAGTTTTCAAAAATTTATGCTTAAATCCTAGCCACTCTGGACTGTTTATGTTGCTGTCTGGTGACCTACTATTCAGAAGTGCCATGCATCTAGCAGCTCCCTGTGCTGATCGATACTCATCACCAAGCCTTGAGGACAAATGTAGAAGTCTAATTTTAAACCAATGTTTTAGAAAAATCTACACTTCTTTTTATAACTAAAGAAGTTTCTGCTTTTATGATGTATAAGTTGTTAGTATGTTTAACAGCCGCTCAAAAAATCACTATATTGAGCAGAGCTGTGCCTAACTAAAATCACACAGCTGTACTGAACCAAATTGAAGTAGAAAAGCAAGGAAGAAAACAGAAACAGGACTATTTTGAGAAAGCCATTAAAGTGTTTTCAAGTGAGCATCAAATGGAACCATTAACATTCTAGATTATGTATTTTGAAAAGATTTTTGTCCTAAAAGGTCTTTTTCAGTGTTTCTGTGAGAACACTACTATGACATTTTCAGGTATTCATTTTCAGGCTTTCAAGTTATTAAACTACAGATAGTCCATCCTCCTTATCTAAAAAAATGACAAGCAACACAAATGGTAAATCCACTTATTGTATCTGTGTCTAAATGACCGTGGAAAAAAGAAGTCTTTGTCTGACTGAGTCACATCACTTTAAAATTTCAAGCTGAAATTGATGTTCCATACACCAGGAAACCAGAAGAAAGAAAAATTACTAAAGAAAACTGCAAGCACTGATATTATTGGTCATAAAGAGTACCATTCAGAAGAAAATGTGGTGAGTTTTTTTTCAACTTTTTTCCTCTTCACTGGGTTACAATAGTGCTGAAGCCTGAAATAACCACCAGGGTGACTTAAGGAAAGTGGAATAAAGGTTTAAAACCCTGTTGGTTCATTCTGTTCACTATCTAGCTTTCACTCTTACAAACGTATAGTTTGCAGTCTTTCTCCTCCCACACCTTTCCTTTACAAGGAAGATTGATTTTTTTCCCCCTCCTTTATAATACTAGGATAAGTGCAAAGAATTTAATAAGATATTTAATCACTTTGTGTAAGATTAACAACTTTGAAAATTTTCTAGTCACAGATAATGAGATTATTTTCTTTCCCTTGGATTTTTTTTTTTTTAGATGACACTTTGATTAAGGACATTTTCACCTCATCATACTAGTATTTCAGGCACCTGGCCTAGTTCACAAAGCAATGAAGAAGCAGAGCTTCAACATGGCTAGCACCTAAAAATCACACTTGAGTCCAAGACTCAGCTTTAAAAAGCAGGTATTGCCTTTGCTAACTATAGCTTAATGGGCAGAATAACATCATACATAAGATATGTCTTTTCTTTTTGCAACAAGGTAGATGTGAAAAATATCTCTGAGTGTAATGAAAGCGGAATTGTGTTCGGTATCACAAGTTCCTTCTATAGCACATTTTTGGTAAGACTAAAGAACCTGTCATATCATTCTTTCTCTGGGCCCAGTAATACTATTTTGTCAAAGTACCGAAAGCATAGAGATCTGGTTGCTGTTGACCAGTAATACATTACAGGCACCCTGGCTCCAAGCCATGATCAAAGCCATGAACTGGAAAACATCCATTTCAGAAGCTATAGATTGCTGCTGTGTTTTCCCACTGCTTCTTACAACCTTGAAGTCCTCAGAAATAACCCATAAGACAGATAAATAGGTCCATATATGGCAGATGTTTATCTCTAGTATATGATGGTGAGGTAGATGCCAAGGTCCAGTCATTTAAGCAAGATATTAGTTAAACTAGATATTGGGCAGTTAGCTAGATGAGTTCATAAAATTTAACTGTCTGGAGTGTGTTTTTGCAGCACATCCCCTCATTGTCCCACTTAGCACACTTTGATTTTCTTTGTGGAGAAATCTTGGAATGGGAAGAGGGACTTCAAGAGCGCATCTGAAACACTAACAGGAGTTAAGGCCATTGGACTGAATTAGAGTTAGTCAGGAGCAAACACACATACAAACACACAACTTTAATTTATTTATCAGTTCATCAGTACCAACTGGTTTGCTCTGAGGATTTGCTGTTGTTGCACAGCACTGCTTGTGAATGTAGATAGCTGTTGTGTTCTGGCAAGCAGGGACCCAGAATGAAGGAGAGCACCTTCCAGCTGTGAAGTTCTAGACAACTTCAGTAAAACACATTTATCCATTCATCAGACAACAGGAATAATATTTTAAAGAATCAGTTATGGAAAACTTACATAAAACTGTAGTAAGCACCACCTAACTTTGTCACTGTATTTTTATTGTTTTCATTTTGTCCCATATTGACTTTTTCCCCCACTTTTTGGTGTAGTTATAAACACTTTCGTTTCTTAGTATTTTTTCCGTAAAAGACTTGTGTTGAGGTGACAGAAACTGGAAACTGATACAGATTAATTTACCTGGTCAATGCATAAGAGATGTTTCCTCTCCCTTGCTGTTTAATAGTTAGAGCTAACAGTTCATTGATCCTCAAACTGTGTTACTATGAACTCAAAATCTAAAGCAGCATACTCCTCTCAAATAAATATGAGCAACTCCTGCTCATATTGTGAACTCTTACAAAGCAGAACTAGAGCCATTGACTGACTACTGATAATAGACTGTTGTAGGGATATGCTTAAAGAGATGTTATCAAATTCAAAATAGTTCTGTTCACTAGTCTGAAGTTTATTAATAACATCTCTTTTTTTTCACATGCAATTTGTCTCTGTTTAAGGGTCAGAGAAAGAGAGAGCAGGATTTTCTCTCTATTGTCCCCTACCCTCCTAGGGGGAGGATTAAGAAAAGGAAATAGAAAAAAAAAATGCTTCGCACAAGGTTGGAAGTTAAGACTGGAACAAGCTTAATGAAAAAAAACCAACAGGGGAAAGGAAAAACAAAGGAACTAATAAGGGACAAAGGATATTTAAGTATATACAAAACCCAATCTCAGTAGTCCCGAGTGGAAGTGTCTGAGCAGTGCCTCGTGGCCGCTGCGACTGCTGTGACTCATCACCAGGGACCGCAGTGGTGCCAGGAGCGGGTGGTGGTGGATGCTGCCGAGCACGTGGAGGGAGCCCCAGACCCTCCTGAGATGCGAAAGGAAGCAGCCCAGGAAAGCCAGGAAAAGCCCGCGAAAACCTAGTTTTTTTAATAGATTGTGGCCAGAAAGGGAAGGGAACAGTACTGATCTCTGACCCCCCAGGGTCCTACAGACACCACCAGTTCTTCCCTTTCAGGCTGATAACCCTTAAACCATAACATGTTCTTTCTTTGCAACACCTCGAAGACATGGCAGAACTGATTGCAAAAATATGCAAAAAAAAAGAGGATAATTTTAAGCATCACTTTTTAGATAAGATAAATATTTTGTATAATTATCAACCCTGGTTCAGCACACAGTTTTGTCTACCCCACAATCACACAAACAGTTGCACCATCACAGATGAAAAGGCAGCAATGGGAACTAGAAATTCAAGTTCAGGAAGCAGCATATGAATAAGCTGGTACTGCTGCCAAAAGCAGTAGCATGGCCTAAGGCTAGTTATCTGTATCTCTCAGGCACAGTATACTTGAGTGTCTTCAAATGGAAGCACCAACAGGATGGCTGCAGCTGGAGGGAAAGATACGCAGATTGTCGTCAAGATCTCAGCAGGCAATGAAAATTTACAGCAAAAAAAGACAAAAGGCAAAAAGAGATTTGCTTACTGAGTTGCAAGTACAATTTTTCATCACTAGATCTGAAAAAGAAGTTTCAGATTAATTTGCTTGAGGAGACGAAAGAGACTCCAGAGCCAGGAAGACATAAGAATGCTATCAAGCCTATACCAGGGTCATAGGAGGAAGTCCAGAGAGCATCTGCTTGAAAAGCAGAAGGTCATCACTGCTATAAGTGTGTGGATTGCATATATGCTGAGCTGTGGTAATTTGCTCAAGGAATTTGTCTAAATTTTCTATCCAGCTCCTAGAGAAATGTGGCATTGTGAAAGATACAAAACAACTGTAAACTTCCTGTGAATTGAGAAGATACATGGAACACACCTACATTCTCATACCATCCACCAAGCCTATCAATGAAAGAGGTGGGTAAGGAGGGTGGAAGATCTTGGAGTAGAGGAGGTGGTGGCTTTGTTTTTCCTCCATTTCCCCCAAAGGTTTTTTATGAATGTCTGCAAAGAGCAGGATATCCTCTTCTTCCTCAAAAACTTGAGAGTCCAGGCCACACCATTATGCATTGGAGGATCTTTGTCATCTGCCAGAGAGCCCAAATTCCATTTCTTTGATAGAGGCATAGTCTAGAGTCAGCAAAACAAGTCAATTGTGCACAAGTGCATAACAATTGACTGTTAGGATGTTTAATGTTTGTGTCCATGCATGCATGTATATGCACGTGTACTAATAATTTAAGAGAAAACTGCTGCCTAAGATGAAACACCTTTCTTTTTTTACTCATGCTTTCTTTTTACACATACAGACCTTTGGCCCTTACAGCCAATTCCTACAGAATAGCATTTCCAGATTTTCTGAAGGAGTTATTCAAGGACAGGGGAATTTTTACTTTCTGAGTAGAAATCAGGATATGTAAAAGGTAGCCAAATTTAGGTTTCTACAACCCTGAAAGGAGAAGGATTACTAGGGTTAAGAAAACCTCGCCTACAGAGAAGCTCATCAAAGCAGGATGTTTTTACAGTCCACTTTGGTCACAATAAGCCCATGCAGTGCTACAGCCTTGGAGAAGAGTGGCTGGACATAATGTGGCCAGCAGGAGTAGGGAAGTAATTGTGCCCCTGTACTTGGCACTAGTGAGGCTGCATCTTGAATATTGTGTTCAGTTTTGAGCTCCTCACTACAAGAAGGACATTGAGGCACTGAAGAGGGTCCAAAGAAGGGAAAGAACATGGGGAAGGGTCTAGAGAACAAATTTTTTAGGAGTGGCTGAGGGAACTGGGGTTGTTTAGCCTAGAGAAATGAAGCCTGAGGGGAGACCTTACCGGCCTTTACAACTACCTGAAAGGAAGTTGTAGTGAGGTGAGTGTTGGTCTATTCTCCCAAGTAACTAGTGATAGAATGAGAGGAAGTGCCCTCAAGTTGCACTAGGGGAGGGTTAGATTAGATATTAGGAAAAAATTCTTTACTGTGAGGGTTGTCATGCATTGGAATAGGCTGCCCAGGGAGGTGGTGGAGTCACCATCCATGAAGGTGTTCAAGAAGCATGAGGATATGGCACTTCAGGACATGATTTAGTGGGCATAGTGGTGTTGGGTTGATGGTTGAACTTGATGATTTTAGAGGTCTTTTCCAACCTTAATACCAATATTAATACTAATGCTAATACTAACACTAACACTAATTCTATGTTCACCATAATCACTGAATATTCCTGATTTCAAATAGAAGAGTTAAGGCCAGCTTAGGCTTCCATGGAAAGTGTCATCTATCATTAGTATACTGATCTAAACAATGAAGGGAACCTGGCCTTGACAGCACATGTGATGGAATGCCATTTAATGGGGCTCTCAAACATGATTATCTCTGTACCGAAAAATAGAAAGGATTAAAGAAATAATGCATCCCAGTATATCTACACCAACTGCTGATGGCAGTCAAGAAACCTTCTGCCACATTTTTGTACCTTACATGACCATAGGATGCATTATCCACTATGCCAAACCTGAGAGAACTGGAAACTTGTATGATGCAAGAAGATACTGTGCAACTTCTGTAATATATGATTCTTCACTAACAGCTACAGCCCTAGCTGAACCATAAACTTTTGGAAAGATCCCGTAGAACATTATTCAGAATATTCAGGCTATAATGAAAAGGTTGCTACATTATCAAGTTGTGGATTTTAGTAAGAAAATAAAAAAAAAGAAGAAAATGTAACATGACCAGGTTATGCCTTTTTTGGTCAAATTTTCACTAGTTGAAGTAGATGGTACTAGGAGAGAAGGTTGATGACATGTGGTAACATGTAGGATAAAGATGTCAGGGTGTCATCTACCTTTATATTACAGTCCTTCAGACTGTATATTAAAAGATTAATATTTTTGGAATATCTAAATGTCCAGTTTTAATGTGTGATATGGACAGTCTTTAGCTGAAAAACCTTTGGGTCATTATTAGCATACAATAGATACACACACAATAGATAAAGATTGGGATTTAGATTAACAGTGTAGTCAGTAAAACTGGTTGCATAACTTCACAGGTTTAAAATTAAATCATCACAATCGATTCCCAGTCCGGACAGTGATGGATGGGAAAGGTTTATCTCGCAGGGGAAAAAAGATGCTGGGACAGGAATTAGCAGGGCTCATTTGGAGGGCTTTAAAATAGATTCGAAGAGGGATAGGGCTGTAGCTGGACTTGCACAAATGGGGCAGAACTCTAGGACTGATGAAAATTGGGAGGCCTCCCATCCCTCTAGGGTGAAATCGGTGTGCTCAGCTTGCTCCCTGAAATGCCTGTACACTATTGTGCGCAGCATGGGGAATAAGCAGGAGGAGTTAGAAACCTGTGTTCAATCAGGAAATTATGATCTGGTGGGAATTACAGAGACATGGTGGGACAGCTCACATGACTGGAATGTGGTCATGGATGGCTGGCTATGTCCTTTTCAGGCCAGCCAGGCGAGGTGGTGGAGTT
>NW_010167496.1:0-14673 GCF_000695765.1 Mesitornis unicolor
CGTTCTGTGATTCTGTGATTCTGTGAAGCAGCCCAGTGATGGAAAAGAAGCGACCACGTTAATAATGATGGAGTATGCAATAACAGGTTTGGATTCCCAATCTGCAGGGCACTTGGGCCTGTGGTTATTTCTATTGAAATCAATGGAAATGTTTTTGTTCAAGTGCCTTATTTCTGTTAAAATATCTCATCTTCATCATATAAGGATGAAGATGATTAGTTGAAGCTGAAGTGAAGAAGGTAGATTGTTAACCAGCCTAGTTCAACAGATCCTTCTTGCACAGACAAATTGTAGGTGCAGTGAAAAGTGATTTCTTCTTCATGAAGGCATTTGGATGACCATTGGTATTTATTTGCCTCCATTAGTTGGTAAGTCAATATTCAGCAACAGCACTTTGAGATTAAATACTTTCTATCTGCAACAAAATGATTACTTGTGTAAACATGTAGTGTGTGAATGTTAGTGCGCACACAGACTTCAGAGAAGAACACGGCACTTAAATGGGAAAGTTTTGCCCTGAGTGAGGAAAAACACAATATCCATAGATGGCCTCTAAAAATTGTGCCAGGCAGATCAGACCTCCTCAAGATGGAAGAACTTGCACCACTTGCTATGCCTTGAAGTGAAAATATGATACTCCCACCTTGCTCTGATTCAGTGGTTTTGCTAACTACAGCTTTAATCATAGCTGAATGAGAAGATCAGTGCTTGCTATACCAAATGACTGCTGGAGATTGAGCAGAGACCAGTGAATTGGTCAGCTGTCTTTCCTATGATCTTCCCGAGAGTCTTGGAGATTTTCTACTGTCTTGCTTGCACAAGGAGGAAAAGGTTGCCTCTAGTTTATTTCACCTGCACCCATAACAGTAAGCAGAACCTAAGACACATGAAGCTTATGCAGTCGCTGGCTACCTTGTTCAGTGTACAAAGGCAGACACTTGAAAGAAACCAACACACACTAGAGATTAGCTCCACAGAAGTTGGAGTTACCACCACCTCACAGTGGTGATGCAGCTCTGAGTCCAGCCCACAATGCTGTGAGTACCCAAGCTAATTTCTGTCTCTGTATCAGTGTATGAATACCAAAAAATTTTACAAAGTTTCAGAATAAGAGCAAAGAGCACTCAGTAGATAAGCAGAAAAAAATAGAGTTTGCCACTTAGTCCTCATTTTGAAATGTCTAATCCAAGTCATGAAGGACCAGGCTAAAACACACACATGTTAAGTATGCAATGCCCTAAGGTGTGTGTCAACAATATGTAAGTGCTTACTGGCTAATCTCTTGAAAAGGAATGAAAGTTGAGGAAAGCTGTGTGGCTCAAAGAGAGAAATGCAAATGCAGATCGACCCCATAATGAAAAACCTTCTTATTAAACTGTGTTTTATCTTGAAGCAGTCCTTCGATTCGGAACACATCCAAGCAGAGATAAAGGCTTCTTACCATACTCATTAAACTGTGCATGGTTTGATGCAATCAGACTCAGATCATTTGCATATGGATCAGTTTAATCTAGTTCTTCCTGTCTCACACCTATTGTTAATCATGCCTAGACTCCCTCCCCACTTCCTAATACTCATTCCCCCTCCTCCTCCATTCCTTTGATTCAAGTAGATAAATGAATAGGCATAAGGACATCAACATCTTTCTGAGTGATCATCAGCCTTGTGTGCTCAGAATGTCCCATGTTTTGCTGATTTTGTCCTGGTTTGCATCCCATATGTTCTTGATAGTCTCTGTCTTTGCTGATTTAGGAAGACTGAGGAAGACAGAGGAAGAATATTGACTCAGGCTGTAAAGCCCAGCTTAGGTTTACCTCTAGCCACAAATTAAGTGAGATGTGTGTTCTCAACTTATACAGCGTCGTTAGAAAATATCTCTCTGAGTAGCATGTTAAACTAAACAAAGTCACTCCTTTTCTTTCAGGGACTGAGTATTATTTCTGCATTTAGCCAGCAGTGGTGATAGCTGCTTTTACATAATCAATCCACAGTGATAGAGTAACCTGGTTTTTGCACAAGTATATATTTCTGTCTCTTAAAGGCAATACTATTTGGGTCTTTTAATAGCAGTGCTAGAGCTCTGTAAGGCTTTCCCTCTGAATGTCTGAGTTTATTCTGCTTTTTCAGGGAATAATTACAAGCACAGGTTGAATGACTTTGCCCCAGATTTATTGTCATGAATCACCAACCTTAGCTTTGTTTTTTACTGTAGGGTTTTTGTTTCATTGTTCAGGATATTCTGTCTAGCAGCATCACAATTATGGCCTTGGGGACGTAATAGGCTTTATGATTGTGTGAGGAATGTAAGAGAGCAACAGATTGGGCAGTTTACACAAAATGTCTGGTGTGGTGATTTTTCCACTCAAGGCTGAAGCTGTGCGAGTCTGTAGAGAAGATGTTCATACACCTATATTAAAAACAGGATCTTTATTTTCAGTTGCAGTGTATCCTGTCCATAGCTTTTATATAAAACCAGCTTTTCACACGACCAAACTAAACAAGTCATGTTTGACTCTCTTTCTGCAACCTCTGAAAAATGAAGGTCGGGCTCCCAGGAGGATCTGCCTTTTAGCAGCATAGCCTTTTCTTTGGTGTAAGGACAGTGACGTACATGTGGTTGGATCCTGCATTCATTCAGCCAACACCACACAAGATGAGCCTGATCTTTCCTTTGCAGCAATGGTGGTCTGGGTGAATTCCCCCAGTTCAAAAGGAATTTTGTCATAGACAGAAAATGGGTGTAAACAGTGCAGGTACTGAGAGAGGGGATGAAGGAGAACATCCAGATTCCATGTTCTCCAGTATATCTCCCCAGGTGGTGTGTATGCATTGTGATTAAGACAACTTTGATTGCAGCAATACATCTCTGATAGCCCTTCTATTCTATGGTGCAGGGGAAAGTATGGGCCAGCGAAATCTCAGCAAAATGGGATGGCTGTAGACAGCTAATAGAGATGAATATACACGTCTTATGCATTAATATTCAAATTCATTTCTGCTGATTATATTTCAGTTTAGGATGATGTATTGTTTATATTAGAAGTCTTTTTATAGTATCTTGTGAGTAAGGAAGTCACAGCTCATGAGGTGGAGAAGATGAGCACTCCTTGGCAAGGGGTAGTCTCTGCTGTGTCTTCACAGCATTTAGCACATTGGGCTGTGAGTTTATTGAGAACCCTTGGACATTGCTGTAGTTCCAGACAATATGAGAAACAAGACTTAATCACTGACAGCTTTTTCCACAGGCCATGGAGAACTTTATTAACACTGCCTGCTTTGCTGGAAACAGGAAAGAATTGAAAATTCATGCTAAAAATGTTAACTGAACATTTTTAAACTTCTGGACGGGAACAAAAGGTTATATACAATGTTATTTCCTAGGAAGCACTAAGGACCAGGTCAGCAGGATTTTACACAAATCTGATGCAGTTCTCTGAGTTAAAATTTTGTTCCTGAAACTACAACAGCCTGACATTTATTCCCTTGACCGAAGCACAAGAAAGGTTCCTTTTACCGAACTTGGTGATTTCAGCTGGCTGAATCCAGTGATTTACTGTCAGCAAGAATGTAAAGATGACTGTGGCTCCACTAATCCCTTTTCTGCTGCTAAAGTGGCAGTTTTAGATCCCTCATCATGACATAAGTGAAAACAGCATTGAAAAGCATGCACTGGAAGAGGTTGATCTAAGGTTTAACAACTTTCAAGACTGTATTTGCTGATTTGGACTAATTGATTTTTTTCTCAATCTTCATGTTCCTTTTGATTTAATTCATTTTCAATGTGCAGTTTTTTTAGAGAGGAGAGGAAAAGCATGGAGAGGAGAAGTGAATTTCCATCCTCTGGCACCATACTAACAGAGCAACATCCTCACACCAGCTTCCATCTGTGGAGCCAGTGGGGTGCCTGGGAGCAGTAGACTGCTATCCTGTGAGACGGGCGTGGGACAGAAAAGAGGCATATAAGGATGCCAGTGAGCTTCACAAGTATTTGCTAAAAAGGGAGGAATAGTAAGACTACAGTACCTTGAGCTTGCTTCAGATTTTTAGGGAAGTATATATACACTCATGGGTGCAGACTCACTTGTGCCCCTTTCTCTTCTAGTCTGACTCAGGACTGCTCTCCAACACCTGGGCTTTGTTCATCTGCTTCCCAGAGAGCTGAAGCTCTCATCCAGCTCCATTAAACAGTGGCTATTTCTTCATCCCATTTGATGCCAGGACACTAGCAGCAGGCACAGCAATGGGACTGCTCTTTGTACTCAGTCCCTGTGTCCAGAGTCGCATCGACTGCTGAGACTTGGCACACCACAGCTTTGAGGTCCTGGGATACAGCCTGCTTAGGGCAAATAGCATCTCTGGGCAATCATTGCATAGTATGAACAAAACAAAACAGTCTACAAAAAAACCTCTGTTTAGCTAAATTGGACCATAGTTTTACAAAGATATCAAAAGAAAACACCTCTTCATACTCCAGCAAATTCCTAGCTTATCTTCAGAGAGTGGAGGACCATTTGATAAACTACAGCCTGTGTAATGCAGACACAGACTAAAGGAGGGTGAGTGATCGGAATTGGAGCTGGGAAAAGTGAAGCAATATTAATATCATCTCTATATCTAACAGCTGCCGTCTGCACATGAATACCAGCCATCAGCATGGAGTACTCTCAATCGCCTTTGCTTTTGTGCATGTTAAATTCATCATTCATAATATGCAGGGAGAGAAAAAGCAAGTGTAAATATTCAGCCTACAAATGAGTGAAGGATACATAAGAAACTATTTTGTTGTTCTTTCCTTTTGTTTTTTATTCCTGCCACATGCTCTGTGTTCTTAGAAAGTCTGAGAAATCATTTTTCCTAATGAACCTAGTGCTAGAACTAAAATATGGTAAGACTGGTTTTTTCCTACCAGGGAAGTGCCTTGAGACAACAGCATCACAGTAGGTTGTGATATAAAGGTTCACAGCCATGTGTCTTAAAAACTCCATCACTTCCAACAAACTCCACAAGCCCAGTTTCTCTTCCCATTGAAAATTTACAAGCAAATTAAAACAAACTAATTTTTATGGCATATGAATGGTCAGAGAAAACTTTATTTAACTTAGTACAACTGTAGTGTAAATTGGGATTGAACTGAAGAAGATCTCTTTCAATATTCTTTGTTATATATCAATTAACTAAGGGAGCCTAAATCTCATTACTGAATGGGCAGCCATTACAATCATCGTTCACTAAATAGAGATTAAATGGTTTGAAGATAATAATCATCCTTCCTACTCCTATCTTTACAGGGGTACTACTGTGCCTTGCACTTAACATAAGTCACATATAATACCCGCTATTCAAGGACAGGTATCTATTTAGCTTGTCTTAATTCTTAGGTCATTGCTGCAGTATCACAGCATTTCACAGAACTGTGGCTTAACGATAGTGCTCTCCTTTATTTTTCCTCCTTCGATCTACAGGTGCTGAACATTGAGCAGTGCACACTTTTTGGGTTTAGTATAGGAAGAGTATGTCATTAGCCTTGTATTTGCCATTTATCTCTGAAGTGTGCTCTCATCCCAGCTATGTTAAGAAGTCAGTCCTGGAGATGTAGCGTTGTGACAGAGTAACCTGAGTTTCTCATAGCTAAGAGCCTCCCTGATGGGCTGTGCTCAGCTTTGGCTGGGGCATTGGTGAGAGCCTCACTGCACTGGGAGGAATGGGGAGCAGCTTGTGGGAGGGGGTGGTCTGCGCACGGGGCAGTGAGGCTGCCAAGTCCATCTTGGATTGTGAAGCATGTGTAGTTACTTCTGCGGAAACAGTAGTTTTGTCACAGATAGTATAAGCAAATACTGTCACTTTATTTCAAAGGACATCCCAGCTAATCAACGAATTAAGAACATAGTCAAGATCTCTGATCAAACATAAGGTCAGTAACATTAAAAGAAAAAAAATGTAGAAAGGGTCTCTTTCCTCACTGAGCCCATTTCTTGAAGTAATGTGTAGAATTGTTACGTAAAGCATTTCACAAATTGATCCAGCTTGGTTCCTCTTGCAAACCGGGCTTTACAAGTCCTGATCATCCTAAGAGTTTCATACCAGCTCTGGTTTAGATTCATCTTTGTGAAAAGAAGATAAAGTGTTTTATACCTTGCACTTCCTTGTCTGAAGTACTTTGTGGAAGACATCCTGTAGATTTGCCTTTACATAGCTATTTTGGATCACATACTTATAGTAAACTGTCTACCACACAGAGATTTTTCTTCCCCTCTGTCACTTTAACCAATAAACTGTATAAGAATTTTTCTCCATTACTTCTAAAGTAAATGATCCTTCTTTTTGCACTATAAATGTCATCCTGTTTCTTTCTGCCAGATCATCAGAGTCTTCAGCTTCTTCTATACTATCATCTAAACCTTATCTGTGTTCACAGTGTCCCTCCAGACTCATACCATCAACAAATTACATTAGCATACCTTTACTTTTTGTGCCAAGGTCATTAATGAAAATAAGACTAGTCCCCAGTCCTCATTCTTCCTCCTGTGGAAAGACATGCACTGTGGCAGCTAAAAAGCAGGGTGCTCATACAAAAGGGAAACAATTGTGATACGTTTGGTGAGGGAGATTGGCCCATCCTATCTGTGAGCAGACACCATTTCCAGGTCAGTTAAATGATGAGCCAGGTATTTGCATGTAAGTTCCAACTATAAAATGTATTCCTTGTTTCTCTCGGTGTCCTGACATGCTGAACTCCTGAAGGATCAGGAGACTGGCCACAGCTCATCAGCCAAATCTTGTAAACCTCAGAGCACTGCCTTGTCCTGGAGCTGTAATGAATGTAATAGGGCTTATTCATATGCATAAATGTGATAGAGATAAGTAAGTGAAGAACTCAGGACTACACAGGGTACATTTCACTGGCCGTTGGTTTCTGGTATGTATATCCGAAATTGCGGCAAACAGATTGTCCTACTGATGTCCACACTTTCTTTCCAACCTCTTTGAATATATAGACTTGTGTTTAAGTCATAGATAGAGCCCTGTGTCCTTGTGTAGCTAGAGTTTCTGCTTGCAAATGGATATTTTGCAGATTACGTCTGTGACAGCACCATACTGTAGGCATATAATACAAGAAGGGGAAAAAAACCCACTTCTTGTAGAAAAAAGATTAATGATATACACCCACCCGCCACAAGCTTTAATATATGAAGACAGTCATTAACAAATTAGTTTGGAATCTGAAGGAATTATTTCAAATTTGTCAAGAATAGGTTTTGTTTAGCACAGACAGTAAATACCATGCATCATGTTATGAGGTTATTCCAACCACAGAAGCAGTAACTCACCACTGTTCCATCACGAGGAACATCTACATTCCCTCCATTCTATGCAGCACCAAACATGGTATATTTTAATAACATCCTGGCTTCTCTATATAAAAAAGTTTGATTTTTTTTTCTTTTACTAATCCACAGCCTTTCTTCTACAAACTCGGAAATAAATCTCATATCAAATCAGGGGATATCTGCATGTCTGAGCTGGAGTTTTTGCATAGAAGGTGTAAATAGCTCCCAGTTTTTTCTGAAAAGCTGTCTCTTACTGACTTCACTTTTCTGCAGTACTATAGCTAGCACAAGCTAAGCAAGGTCAGACAAGGTCAACTGTTGTATGAACAGCCTTTAAAGTAAACTTATCTAGCAGGAAAGCAGTACTGGTAATTCTAGATGAGATAGACCTTTTTTGACTTGGTACTGATACAGCGAGTCAGGGCAGTGTGAAAACTCAGTGCACTACTAAAGGAACAGTAGTTAGAATATTTGAAAAACAAGGGGGGGGGGGTTGGCCACTTGTGGTAATAGAAAGGCCCGGGGTGTTCTGAGAAGGCAGTGATGATTTAATGTGAGCAATCACATTCTTCATTCCCCATGGTCCTAGCAGTACTGCACACAGCTCACCATCACTTGTGAGTCACTACCTCCATTCTAGTGCATTTGCTTTTCCAGTAAAAGTCCTTGCCAGGTCTATCCTGAAATTGCTGTGTAGCAATGGAGAGCACTATTGCCATGTTATACCACCTCTGCAGCCATGCATCAGCAATGGATAACATGGTCTATGCACGTTCATTTCAGTCCGTCAGTACTCAAATATAATTTGTACTGGTATGGGTTGTAAAAGCCCTAACAAAATGTGAGATGTTACAAAAAATGCATTAGCCCTTTCACATTGGAAGTCTAACACAATATGTATTTTAGATTATAAAACTATTCCATCATGTATATACAAACTCTCTTTCTCTCTACTTTGGATGCTGCTGCCATTCAGTTTAGTCTAAATCATGAAAATCTGAAATTATATTCTTGTTTACTGCTGCCTTCTCTTCCATCTCACTCCCCTCCCTATTTTTCTCTCTAAGCTGCTTGAAAACATTCAGTTACCCAGCCCTGGAGGTGAAACTACTCAGAGAACTTCAAGGTTATGAAATGCAAAAGCCTGGCTTTTATTTGTTTCACAGTCAGAGAAAGCAGTGTACAGGATGAAAACCTCTGTTGTGCAGCTCTGCTAAGACATAAAGGAAGCTTTAATTGAGTTTAAAAAATAATACATAATTAGGAAAAACAAAACCCCCACAACATTGTTAACAAATAGTGGTGTTGTTTATGTCAATTTAGTTGAAAATTTAAAAAAAAAAAAAAGCCAAAGAAAGCAACCAATGGCCAAAGCAGACAAACAACATTCAGGGTGCTACTGCTATGTCTGATAGAAAAGCAAAACCATTGGTGAGAATTAAGTACTCACTGCAGAGAGGGAGAAACATTTGAAGTTATCAAAGAGAGAAGTCTTGATGTCAAAAAGAAAGAGGAATCTTGGTTTAAAGGATGGTTAAATCTTTTACTTTGGAATGCTCTGAATTTGAAAAGACATCCAAAAAAGGTAGCGAACAAACCAGGGAGTTCAAGAGCTAATAGCTGAAAAAAGGATTAATTGGTGGGATCTGAGCAATAGATAGGAATGTTGTAGAGAGCTGAACTTAGAGATCTGAGGTGTTTTGGCCTGAATTGCTGGTTAAGTCATTAGGACTCCCACTTTCCTTTGTAAGTCTTGTAGTATTTTCCTCAGACATTGCAAAAGAAATGAAAATAAAAACTCCACTTTTCTCTTTGCCTAGATGGTGCCTGAAAAACAATACATATTTATGTGTGCAGAGTTGTCAACACGTTACACAGCGCTTGTAAGCACTATCCATATTCAGTGATACGGTTGCACAATTATAAAGCACGGGTGCTTGCATCTCTCTTGAAGATGTACAATAGGAAGCTGTTTGAAATATTGCCACAGTTATTGCACCCAAGTGCATTTTTACACAGCCTTCTTTGTCAGCAATTTGTCCTTGTGCTCTAATAGTGACAACAATTAGATGCAGTGAGGTGTGCCAGAAGTTATACCCTCTTAAACTATAAACTGGAGATGGAGTCAGGGCCTGCTGGGCCTGATCCCTACAGTGCACCTATTGCAAGATGACCTTGGCTTCTGTGGGGAGGGCTGGAAAAACATGAAGCAGTTTCAATGCCCATGGGCAATCATCTTGCAAACTTACTGCTGGTAATTGCCACCTTATGCCCCAACTTCCCTGAGTGCTGCTCCTGTTTTTTCCCAGGCGTGAGTTGCCTTTGCTTTCACTGTGTGTGCTTCTGGCAGCACAAACTGGTCCCCAGGAGCAGAGGCCTCCTCAGGGGGTGGCTGCTGGGAACTCCCGCAGCACAGGCAATAAATAATAAAGACCCATTTGGGGCAGATGTGCCAGCTGCTGTACTCAGATCTGGGTGCAGACCCTGAACTGCTCCAGAGTGCTGGGTTTGGATCAGGGCATAATAAAAATCAGAGCACAAACGACTGCTACAGTGAAACTTATGACAGGGATGATATAAAACGGCTGCCAGGGATTGCAGAGGATTGGACTGGAGCCAGGATGCATTAAAGTATTTGTAGTAGCCCCAGAAAAAAGCAAACTGACTTTCAGAGGATGGAAAGGGGCTGTGTATTTGTGTGTGTGAGTGTGTTGTGGTATATGTGTGTGTTCATTTTTAGTGAAGTCATGTACTTCCATCATTTCCTTGATGGCTAGATTTTGGGAGGATTTCCTGATAATTTGTGCCAGATGAAACTTCCTTTAGTTATCTCCCTGCTGTATCTTCTGATAACTTACTCTGTTTCCTAGCTCCAGTCATGGCTGATGAAACTAGATTAAGCTTCCAAAATTACACTGCAGTGAATCAAAGCCAGAGAAAATAGCAAGGAAGAATTAAATATTGTCACTGTGCTGTGCTTCAGCCAAGCTGAATCCAAATCACTGAGGAAACAGAGCTCTCAAAAAGCCATTCTTAAGGTGAGCAGGGGAAATGCCATCTTCCCAACACACAGTGGTTATGGTCAGAATGGAAAGTAGTAGTCTATTTTGAGACAGTCTGTTTTCCTCATATTCTCAACTAGACGGAAGAGGAAAGCTTTGCAAAGCACATGAGAGTCCCTTGCATGCTTCCCAGCCCAGAAATGCTTGGGAGAAGAACCACACTTGAGCTGCTCTGTGGGAAATACAGGAAAATGCCATGGAGGCGAAGAAAAGAGCTCAGACTTCACCTAGTTAATTCTAACCAGATTTGGGTTGTGTTTATGTCTAGCAAGAAAATTACGTTCCTTGGATTAAACCACAGGGTTGGTTGCTGATTCAGAAAACACTGTCATCGCCAAACACCTCCATCCACATGGTCCTACACAGTGCCTTGTGGAGACATAGTAGTGAGCTCTAGGGGAACTAATTCAATCACCAGAAGCAATATTCCCACCTCAGGACAACTCTCCTCCTTAGAGCAGCTAGCCTTCCTGGCAAACTAGATCTTTCCCCTCTGCTGTTTGTTGCAGGGCTCAGAGGATGCCCAAGACATCCCTTTATCTTTGCCTCAGGCTTCAACACAATCCAAAACTTCCTCTGTGGACTGCTGTGAGGAAATAACTTTTTCTGTCCATGCTCTTACCCAAGAAGTGCCTAGGCACACATGGGAGTGATGAGAAGCTGTACTTACTCTGGAAAGCTGTGGCATAATTTTCCCTGTAGGTTGCTGCTTGCACTCTCCTGGTACCAGTACAATCTGGTGTGACCGCCAAACAGTTGTATTCAAACAACCCAGAGCTTAAGGTTTCTGAACTGGTATTAGCACCCATCATCAGTGTTATTTTTGAATTCTCTCCATGTGGCTATTATTGGTTTAAGGATTCAGATTAAGCATTTTAAAATACCTTAGGGACTCAGTAGGGAGAAGTTACCATAGAAAACAATTGCTGAAGGCAATGTGAAATCTTTACTTCTGGTGGCTCTTAAGAACATGCTGCTCAAATGTCTTTCAAGGGTAGTTTAAGTGTAGTGAGCACAGTCTAGATGACTTCTTGAGACACTACAGCTGTAGCTGGTACCAAAGCTCACAGCATTTGTACCTGTGCCAACATGACTCACAAGCAGTTTAGTCATAGTGTCAGTGAAAACATTTCTTTGGAAGAACCGTAGCTCATCTGGGCTGAATCAACACATGCAGTCTGGGTCCTAAGCAGCAATAAGCTGGTTAGGTCTGGCAATTTGAAAACTCGCCACACCAACATACAGAGCCTGAGCAGACACTCTTGCCTGCTTCTGGCAAGCTCTCTCCCCTCAGGGCACTGTGGTGGGCACAAGGAAATGATAGAGTTGTGTGCTCCGAGAAGATTATCCCATCCTCTCTTCAGTTTTGGCAGAGTAGGAAAGTTCTGTCACATATTCTGAAAGGTTTAAAAATGGACTTTCTCCTTCTGATAGAAGTTAACTGCTGTGCAGTGGTACTGTGTGAGGGATGTCTGGTGCAGGTCTGCCTATCTGGGCTATATTCAGGGCTGCGGTTAAGTTTAGAGTCAAGACAATGTTCGGCAACTATCTGAAGCCTTAAACTCCATTTTCTCTAAATTTTACACTCCTATCAGAAAATAAATCCCTCTTTGATTGGGGGTAGAATTGAAAAGCTGGCAGGTCACTGTCCTCATTGCTGTGCCTGCAGATACAAATTCACTCAGTGACTGTGTAACTGTGAGTGACACAGAGGGCACCACAGACCAGAGCCCCGTTCAGAAGTAAGAGAATCACATAACTCATGGCAAGAGAGACAATAGGCACAATCTTGCTGGTGATATGCTCAGAGAAGATAGAGGGGACAGAAGGTTGATGGCAAGTACTTTATCTTGGCTGCAGTACTGATAAGGCCTTCATATAGCTCTTTCCATCATTCATTTAATACTCACCACCATTTTCCTAACACCATACTGTTTCTACTCTGTCTAATGAAGGAAAACATTTTTGCTTTCTTTATGTTATGTCCGCAGAGTTAACAAGCCCCTTAAACTGCAGCACATTCTCTGTCTGTTTTGTGGCATATCTAGTAGAGCTTTTGGCAGTGACAGGAACAACAATACTTCTCCATATGGCCGAGCCTTTCCTGTAACCTGTACTCTAGGAGTGCATTTGTCTGACACAGCATCCTGGTGAACTTTCAGTGAAAACACATCACACAGTTAAGCCCACAGTGTCCAGGTTTGGTTTGGCTCACTAACAACTGTTTCCAGACATTTTCTATTCATTCACAGCCACACTGGACTTTCTAACAGTGCTCTTGTTAAATATAAGTTAAAAATGCTTAGAATAAAGTTTTGTATGTATCCCACCTACTCCAGATTAACTACCGGGCAAGAGGATCCTTGGAAATATTCAATTACGGTTTCCTACTGTCCCATGACAGAAGCTACAGATGTTTTAAGTGTATTTGTTGTTTCACTGAATGGATTTGATATATTTCAATAAAAGAACAGATAACAAAGTCTTGATTTAGATTTGAGCTTTCCTACATCTCCAGATTATCCACAATTGAGATTCTGGTCCATACTTAGCCCAAACCTCTTCAGCTATGAAATGTACTTAGAGCAGTTGGGCACCTTTGCAATTGCTAATCACTAATTTCTTCTTTTCTAGTCCATTCCACTTCTATCAATGTACTGAGTCAGTTCTTACTCCTGTCCACTAACTTCATGAGAGAAATAACACTCAGGAAAAAGCTTGCAGCTTATTCCAAAGATGGGAGAAAAATGGGACAATGGGATAACACTGAACTTGCATGGGATGGGTGGCAGGAGACCAGCCAGCCATGAAGAAGCAAATTTAGACAGGAACAGTTCTTTGCAGTCACATTAGGAAATGAAACTATGCTTGTTTTAAAGGACTTGTGAAAGAGATCATGAGAAAAGTACAGTAAGCAAGGAAGATGAGGAGAGTTCCAGGCCTGAAAGAAGGTTAAGAGGCCAAGGAAAATGAAGAAAAGTGGTGCCACTGGTGACTGTATACATACATACCACTTTCCATATAACAGCACATCCTGGTGTATCACAGCACTTCAGAAGCTTAAAATGACAAGAAATTTTAGACATATCTGACAACCTAGCTTCTAGTGGATCCAAAACAAATGTTACTTATGCCAATTCACTACAATGAGGTTTAGCAATATGAGGCACTATTACAAGTGAAAGCAGCGGTTGATGAAGTGTAACAGCTGCTCAGATTTTCTACTTGAAGAGTCATCATTAAGTCTTCTTCATTAAAGAGTTTGGTAAAGTTTAATTTTTTGTTACTGTATTACTCTCATTTTTTCAAATCCAACAAGTCTGGTGGAAAATATGTGAGCTTGAAGACTGCAATATGTCTTTGCAAAACTAGAATCTGTTTCTCCTCCAGGTTTTGCCTCCTCCAAATTTGTGCAATGTTCTGCCTCATCAAAAGAATGGGACAATTATGATTACCCAGTTCCTTCCTGTCAAGCCACGTCAATATAGGGTGACAGTTCAGAGTTTTGTGGCAAGAAACTTGTGTAAAATCCCATAAAAATATCTTCCTCTGAGTCAGGCTCAAAACTTAAAATGAATCAACTTATAGGAAGAGAGGTAATGAAGAGTGCTTTTCCTACCTGTTCCTTAGCACATGAATAAGTTGTGCATCTTTGGAGGAACACTTGCAGGTGTCTGAGATTTTTTATGCTGTTTCCTTATTTCTATATTAGTTTTGTTCAATATTAGTTTTAACAGTCAGCAGTTTTATGTTTATGTAGTGACTTGGTCTTGAAGTTAGCTCAGAAAGTCTCATATGTAAGGAGAACCTCAGAAAACTTCCCACTCATACATGCTGTATTGATAAATGTGCTACAAACTTCCTGATGTGAGGATATTTATTCAGACAGAACTTCTCAATTTCTGAATTCCTTCTTGCTCCTGATACAAATGAAATAGCTTCTTTCTCCTCAGTTAGCCTCTCAACACTTCTTACTCCCACTACTTTAAAGCTTTTATTATCATTCTTGTCTCTCCAACATGATACACACACTTCTCCAGCTTGGTAGCACTTCGATTGGATTGAGAGAAGTCTGAGAGCATCTTTGGCTTTACTAGTTGAGCCTAAGAAACCCAGCATGCCAGATACTTCTCAGAGCAGAGGATTTTCATGGCTTCCAGGATTGGACCACACCAATCTCTGAAGCCTCAAATAGTATCTGCAATTGGTATGTAAAAATCTATCATGAAAAGCTGCATGCTGGAGCAATTTGTGTCTCCACCTGCCATATGTTTAAGTGAAAG
>NW_010167496.1:14704-26012 GCF_000695765.1 Mesitornis unicolor
CAACCACAGCAGCACACTGTCCAGAAGTCATAAGCAGTTAACAAAATGCAACATGATTGTTGGCAGGCATGTCTGGGTCATGCAGCCAAAGCTGAATTTATAAAACACAGTAAATGGGATGGAAGGGAGGAAAAGCAATTGGCACCAGTCTGATAGAAATGCTCTGCAACTGCCTCCCAGTTTTGCATTTCCATTTATTTCTGCCTGGCTGGTCCAGATGAGGACTCGTCTGTTTGTCCTTCCACCAGAGTATAGCTCTTGAAGAATGAGTCAAGTTCAGGTGGAGGTACTCCTAATTTACTTACAGATTTATTACACTTTACTCAGCAGTCCCCACATCTGGGGGATGCATAGGATGTTATAGTTACACTTCCATACCAGAGGCAGCTCATATCTTTCACAGAAGAGATAAAAAGGGATTTATGGGAAAGGTGGAACTCCTTTTCAATAAGGAGTAACAGGCCACATTTTCATATGGTGGCACATGGTGGCACAGCCACGTAGCTTCACAAGCCCCCCATCCAGTCCCCACTGAGTCACCCCTGCAGAAGGTACTGTCTATCCTCCTATCCTGGGCAAAAAGTGCATTTGATCAGGCTCTGATCTCTGCCAAATAAAGGAGTGGTTTGGGTGTTTTATGCAGGGAGGAGGGAGATGTTTGTGCTCAGGCAGCAATTATACCCTGAAATCCAGAGGCTGACGGTTGCTGCTCCAGGGCAGCCGACTCTGCTTCCTGCAGCTGGCTGCTTAATGCCGCAGAGGTGATGAAACCTGAAGGGAGCCACTGAACAGGTGGTAATTATGACTGACACAATGACGGCTTGTGCAGTCTTGTAACTGTGGAACAAAACACCGCAGTTAGCTAACAAGAGATCGGCATAAGGTTTTTCACTCGCACTGTGTCTCCAGTCTGACACTTCTGAAATTGAAGGGAAAAAAGCATTGTGAGCTTCAGCATTCAGAGACATAATAGGCCAGACAAGCTGAGGGTGGAACACCAACATCTGTCCCTTTCAGGATGATTATAGCAGGTTCTGTTTCCTTGTTGATTTCTGCAAAACTGCTTTTCTTACTTGCAGTTTTTTCCTTCATAAATCTCTCTTCTGGGTTGTCTCCTTGTGATACAGTTGACTACGCTACACTTCTGTTTCTCTCAAGCACACAGTTTTCTGAACAGTTTCAAATAACTATAGGGAGGCTTGTGTGTACCCAAACCCATGTTACCAAATGATTCACTTTCCCTTCCTTTATCTAGGGGGACAGAGAGGCTTTCTTGAGTAATTATGCCTTTTACAGAGGGCTGAGGAAAGGACACTGGGAGATCCTGTTCAATCAGCACATCTTTGGAACTTCTTCAAGTGTTAATGCACAAAAAAATCCTTTTCCTGCCTGGTGAAATTACCTGAGATAAACCAGAAATCTCCTAGGTTTCTATAATAATAGTAGTACCTAGGAAACAGGAGAAAAGGGAATCAAATTCATCACTAAATGCATAAGCACTGATCTATAATCCGTCTTTCTTCCCCCTTTTTGGAATGGAACAATTGTCCTAGCAGAAGACCTGCTTTTAATCATGTGTGAAACTGGTGACCAAAGTTCATGACTGAGATGGGAACTGGGCAGAGTAGGAACCTCAGGCAGATGAGAGCCCTAACAACACACCTGTTAAAGAGGGCAGGAGGAATTATTTCTATCACCTCCGTGTGAAAAAAGAGACAAAAAAATACAACCTGTTGTTGGAAATCTTACATAGTTTTATCAGAAGCAGTACAATTCCACAAAAGATGTCAATCCATTGACACATCTTAACAAAAAACACATTTGTCAGAAATTTTCCAGCCATTTGCTGATCCTGCCAACAGCACGTTTCCTTTCCATGGAAAACCCATGGAGTACTCTTCCCCAGTTGTCAAGGTTTAACCATGTACTCTGCTGGAATTACCCAATTTATACACCTTTTACTCTTCCTTTTAATCTTTGGACATTTTCCCCTTATAGGAAATTGGAAAGTCTTTGCTTCACCCAGTAGCCATGCCATTCTTCAGAAAAAACCTCCTAATCCCCAAGCCTACCAGTCAGAATTTGTTGAGTAAAATCTGTAAATCTTGAATACTGTATTAGACATAGCAGGCATATAAAAAACAGGCATGTTATTCAAGATCATTGCAGAATGATCTGATATTACATCTCTTCCTGTCCATAAAGGGCCTGTGATTCAAAGTCATCATACTGTCACTTATACAAAAGTGAGTGGAAAATAACTTCATTTTTATGCAACTACAGATTATTGTTCAATTGCCAGTGATTTTTTCTGTGTGATTTCATTCAGAAGACGTACATATGTTCCAGATGTGGGGCTAATAACTATAGGGATATATTGTTTGGAGAAAAACTGTAATCCAATTTATATTTTTTCAATTATTTCACTATGTTGAAACAACGTGATTCATCCACCTTTGGTTCTGAGGCCAAAGAATGGCCTGTGGAAAGCAGTTGCTGTATAAATAAACATACAGAATTGTGTTTGTGTCCCTCTGTGGCACACATAGGCATTGGTTATTAGTCATTTATTTCTCCTGCTGTGCAAAACATTGAACTCTGAGAATTAACTAAAAGCAGATTTTCCTTTTCTGGATTTTAATAGAGAAAAATTAGCAAGTGTGCATTTAGGGCTGCTTTCTAAATTCTCTTTTGGATTCCGTTCATACCTAGATCCTGTTTAAATGTATTAGTCTGTCACTCCATCTAGTCTAGCATCCTGTCTTGGGCAGTGGCCAATGCTTTCAAGAAGAGCTTTACATGTCTGTGGGAGAAAGGGGTGGTAGGAAATTAGCAAGGTGTATGATCAGGAAGAGGAAGGGACACACAGCTAAAGTTGTTTCCTGTTACTCAGAGCTCTCTCTACATCACCTGGAGCAATCAATGTAATAGCAGGTGCATGTAATGTAAAGTCATGGCACACAGACCACTGGAAATGCATTGCCATGAGAGAGATAGTGGAATATGTCTGCATAATATGATCAGAAACATAGAGTAAGCCTGCACATCTAAAAGGTGACAAAAATCTGCTGTTCCAGACTGTCCTCCAAGGGGAAAAAAAAAATATCACTGTGCTTAGGAAGAAAGAGGAACTGTGATATAGGAGCTTTGGCTCTGGCTCAGAGAAGCTAGGTCTACACCTACTTCCTATCAACCATTGCTGAAGTGGCAGGAGCATCAATACTCACTGTCATGCCACAGAACAACTAACCAGAAATTTACATAATTATTAAAGTGTGAAGGGATATCTAGAGTTCTGTGGTCCAGTCCTCTGCTCAAAGCAGGTACAACTTCAAAGGACAGAGATAATATTAAAGATTAGACAATCAGTTGCATCTTGTCTTATCCAACCAACACAGTATCAGGAATCAACTGCATCATGCTTGGGCATAGCTAAGAGGGTTAACATGGAGCACCTTGAGGAACACAGGTCCACAGTGACAAACGTTACTTAGGTTGATAGACAGTGCAGATTGGACATAGGTCTCAGAAACCACTTCATAATCTTGACTGTCACTGTGAGTGGCATCACATCTTCAAATGGGAAGAACAGGAAATGTGGCTATCACAGAAGCTGAACAGAAGACATTATGTGCAGTACACCATTAATAACAAAGGCAGATTTTCTTCTTCATTTTCTTTTTTTTCTTTATTTTAAATTTCTGTATGTGTTGGGTGAATTTTGATTACATTATCAAAATTCTTCATTATGATCATGGAGACTTGAATCTCTTTTCTCCTATTATTTAATAAATATAAACCCAAATTGTTACATAATCCTACAGTTCCATTGCCGGGGGGGGGGTATATGTATAAATTGCACATATAATGTATCATTGCACATATAATGTATCAGACCTCACAAATTAATCACCAGAAGTTAGTGACATCTGAAAGTGGGCATGGAGTCCTAACAGGCCCCCGAGAGGGTGTCTAAGGAGACACTTAGGCAGAAAACTGTGCTGACTTTCTATAAAAGGAGTGCAGTGTAGTTAATTTTAACCACATATTATGCCTAATTAACTCATTATGCAAATATGTACATAATAAGCCACTATCATCCAAGAGACCAAAAATCCAGCAGCCATGTTCTGAAAGGTCACCTCCTAAACCTTTAATATAGAGGGGGAGAGAAAGGAAAAAAAGAGTCAGGAGAATGAAAAAAGCTTGAATAAAAGGCTTTACTGCTGGAAAGAACAACAGCAGGAGCTTTTCAAAACATAACCACTTACCTTTTTGAAGAAAATAAATATGTAGTCTGTGCGTGTTCTGTCACTTTTTCCCATGCCTACTAATCTCATTTCATTTCTTTCCTCCAGTCCCCTCTTTCAGCATGCCTTTTTTGTTCCCTTCTCTCTCTGAGCCAGCTGAAGCCCTGAAGACTCTGAAAGAAGGATGACAGAGCTGTAGACCAAAGAGGGTTCAGAGAGTTGCAGAAGGCAGAGGTGGACTGCCAGCACATGCGGGTAGAATTGGGATGGAAATGAGGACAGCTTGTTTCGGGTTTCTACCTGGCATTAGCTTATTAAAAGCAAGGGCTTAGCAGAAAAAAATAAAACTAAAGCATTCCCATTTTGCATTCATCCTTGCAAAAAAAATGCTAAAGCACAGAAAGAGTTGATCACAATATTGCCAAATAATCAATCCAGGGAATGCACTGGAAAATCATATCCAGCAAACACAGGATATATTCTTAAACATGCATGCAAGCACATCTCCCACTCACCCTTAACAAGGAGAGTCCTCCCTTTTTTTTACAAACATAGGCCACTGTGACCCATACTGCATTTCCTTGGGGGCAGACTACCAGCTAACAACGTCCAGCCCTTTCTTTTTCTCTTCTCTTCCTCTTGCTTTGAGGAACAAGAGCCAGGGTAGTCAGCCCAGATGTGTCACATCCACATGTTCTTAAGTGGATTAAGTAACCCTGCCATCAGCCTCCTGCTGCCACCGGCCTCAGTGAGCAGCCCTTCAAATCCTTTACCCCACAGACCCCCACAGCTTTGGTACTGTTCAGTAAGAGTCTTTTCTGTGCAATATTTCCAGTTACCTTACACATTTTGCCCCGAACCTCTCAAGCTTACAACATATGTTGAGTATCCTACTTACTCTGTAGTCTCACCAGAATAATGGCAATAATGTTTTATCTGTCCAGTGAAGCTTGTCTGGCATTATATACCATCCAAACAAGATTTTGAATTGTATTTCCATTGGAGATGATACCATCACACTTTTGACCTACTTACAGATACAGGCCCAAGTCTTATCTGCCAGATCCATCTGCGATTCCCGCTCCTGTTTCTCTGTATATTTATGTTCATGTGCTCCCTCTGCATTCCTCAAAGCACAATAAATCCCACCTGCCAACCCCTTCATCACCTCTTCCTCAAAAAGGATTGCTTCAAGGTCAAGCAGTTCCCTTGTAATGTACAGTTTAACCTGATTTGTGGAGTCGAAGCTTTGAAATTTTTAAAATAAAGCTAAGATGAAGTAAAGCTCACAAATGAAACTCTGACGGTAAGCTGGAGTATTTCCCTCTCCAAAGAGTTCGAGCAGAGGGCACTGTGCCATCTGAAGCCGTAAGAGATGGAATTATGTTATTTATTACTCTACACGTAAGATATGCGTCAAGTAGAAAAGAAAACAAATGCTGACAACAGAAAGTGATCAAACTCTCATCCATGTAAATCAGCAGGAGAGAGGTGGAGGGACAAATTTTCTCCCAGTCTGTCTGTAAATTTACACCAGTGAATACCAGCATTAGTCCAGACACTTTTAGAAATCTTCATTGAAGAACCTAAAAGGACAAATGTAGGATGGAAGCCTTGTAAGTATCAAAAGGTGACAAATAATTGCAGGGTATAAACATGTTCTGTAACATTTTGCCAGTTTTCACCTGGGTTTGGCAGCCACCCTAAGGGCTGCTCAACTTTTGAGACAGCAGCAATGAAAATCCCAGGCAAAATATTAATATGAGGATTTAAGATCTGGGGGTAAAACACAACTGCAAACACATAGGTATGCTATACACATTGATCTTATGTACTTTCATTGCTAAAAGTGTATGCTTTATTCTTTATGTTTAAAATACCAGTGTGGTAAACATGCTGAAGCAATGTAGCCCCTGTCATAGGGAGCTAATAATACATAATGCTATGGCATGGTCCAGTAAGATTTCAACAGTACTGCAGATATAAAAAATAGCATATAATTAAAATTGTTACAAGCTCAAAATATTTAGGGAGCCAGACCCCCTAAAGCCATAGGAATAACTTAAAAATTATGTCTTTATTTAAAAAAAAACAAACACACAACATTTTTTGTATTATGCTTACACTCCTTTTGAACCATAAGAGAATCCCATTTTCAGTTTTCTTCTGTAAAATGAACCCCCCCCCCTTTTTAATAATAAATGCTGCAATTTTCATGTACTCACCTGATTCCAGGAGTCAAACTTTAAAAAACAAACAAATTTCCAAAGATCATGAGAAAGGGCATAAGAACACGTCAGGACTAAGTTGAAAAGACCTCTTGAAAAGGCTGAGACTCCAGCAAGTTCCACTTAGCATTAGCCAAATGGATTAAAAAATGTCAGTCAACTAAAGATCTAGGAACAGATGCCCATACTGTATATATTTTTTAATGAATAGTTCCAATGATAAATAACAGATTTATCTATTTATAGAAAACTGGTGTTACAAGAATATCAGATTGTGCTATTACACCCCCACATGCATACCGGATTTCTATATGGAAATTTGATAATTACAAGAATTGCTGCTTTGAGAGATTTGGAAACAACAAAAAGAAATGGATTTTTGTTGTTGCTAAAAAGCAAAAAAGCTGCCTATTAGTTTTTTTTATTATTAATAAGGAACTTGAGGATATTTGTTTAACCAGAGGCAGAATTTAAAGGCTAAGGAGAGACCATGGGGGAAAAAAGGAAACACCCCCCCCCACACACACACACAAATCAAAAACAAAAACAAACACAAAAACAAAAACAACACCACCACATGTGAAGACTGCACTAAACTCTTTTTTTCTTTAGTGCTTTTAATTTCTACCTTCCAAGCAAAAAAAAAATAATCAGAAAGTTTGCAGAGGTAAGAAGGAGATAAATCAAATGTCCTTGTCATTTTCAAATTTTCATGTTTGCTAGCCTTCCCCACACATTTCACAAAATGTGTCATGGTATTTACCAATATGATGAAAAAGTACCTAAAAACTAACATCGCATTCTGTTAGGAAAACTGCCCAAAAGAGCTAGAATCGAAATATCATGTAAAATTCATGTGCTAAGAAAAATTCCATTCAGACTGAGTCACAGAGCCTCATGCTGTATTTGTAAAATTCTCAAACATGATATGAGAGCATTATTGCCTTCAGGCTTGTTATTTCATCCCCTGGACACACACAGAAGCATATCATCCTTTCATAGGATTGATCAGCAAATATCCTCCAGAGCAGTTAGATAAGAAGGCATCCCCTTCTGCTAGCTGTAGGTTTTTGCTGTGTTGCATTTATTACTGTGGTGTGAAAATCTCCCACTGAGTGCAATACCTTTAAACACTTCTCTGGGTTTTTGTTGTTGTTGTTGCTGTTGTTGTTGTTAGGCTTCTTGCCAAGTGGTGTGTTGTGTTATTTACCTTGGAAAAGAATTGTTGCAGCAAAATTTATTTTGGTCTGGGCAGAAATTAGCTATGGAAGAAGTTCTGAAACCTTCTTTCTCATTACCAGCAGGTCTTCCATCTGCTTAATTAGAAGTGCAAATATTTGGAAATCTGAAATCCTGCAGAAACGTCTCAGCATTTCTTTGTTGCAAGATCTGAAAAGTGATCACTGATAATTGTTGATTGTGCTCTGTGTGACTGTAATTACATGGCATTGATCTGATGTTCAGACACCACAGTGATGAGCTTAATATAAGAACCTAAGTAGAATAGATACAATTAGACCAATAATCACCAAGAAGAGCTAGTTTAAAAGGGCAGCGGGAAATCACAAACAAATGTGAATGACTGAAAGGAAAAAGAAAAAATAAACAAACAAACAAAAACAACCACAAAAAATAAACCTGCTGAATATTTTATCTAGCAAAGTCTATTCAGTCCTTTAAGCTGCTGATCAAATAACAAACACTTACCTCTTTTTGTGATCAAAAAAGACTATTTAATTCCTTGCCTGCCTGGAAAAATAAAGAGACCGCAGCGAACCTGCTCTGAACTAAGCAGGTAAAGCGTGAGGCTCTCCGCAGACATGGGCAGCTGGCCAAGTACCTCAAGGATTGTTCCCAAATACCGAGGGACGACCTGATCAGTGGGGTAGGGAGGTGAGAAAGTACCAGATAAACGTGAGAAGGGAGAATTCATTTCCACAAGAATGTCTGCTTGGCACTGGATGAAGTACTTTCACATTAGCATTTAGCACACCAGCCACACAGCTGTAAAAGGCTAGAAACCTGAGAAGGAGATGAGATAAAAGGGGAATATTGCTTCTTAAGTGGGCTGTGAACTTTCTCGCTCTAATTGATCTCTTACCATCCCACACAAAGGAAAGCAACTGGCACCTTCTGCAGACAGATCGTTAATTCTGCATACACAGGAAAACCTTCCTACCCCTCCCTGCAACTGCTGAAAATTGGGTTGGCTCTCAGGCCAGCACGGACACAACTGTTCCTGTTTTTAGGGGAAGGGGACAAGAGCGCTGATGGAGCGGTGACAAAATAGCCACCTGGCACGTGGGCTAGCCACATGGCTAGTGCCTCGGCTACAGCGCCTTCTCTTCAAATTGCACCATAAGGGAAGGAACAACTTTAATTCAGTTGACAAGAAGGAAAAGCTTTTTATTCAAATACTTTCTCCAGGATCATCAGGCCAGCACGTTCAGCGACTCTTACATCCAACTCAAACCAGTATCTGGTCCCCGAGGGTCTCAGAAACCTCCCCAAAAAATTATTCATGGTAAGGGTAAAGAGTCGGCGAGGGAGAGCAGAGCGACCAGGGATGGTGTAGCTGTGGCTGCAGAGGCTGAAGGGCTTTGGGAAGGCACAGGCTGGGGAAAAGGGGGGGTTACATTTCTGTCAGAGCATAGGAAGTGGCTGGAAAAATAAACAATCTTTCTGGCAGGAGGCTTTTCAGGTCACTCTCATGAAAGGTTAAAAGAGCACTATTCCCCATGGGTTGGCAAAACATTAAGAAACAACATGGTCAGGAATTTGGACTTGGTGCCAAAAATGCTGATCTAGCTCCTTTCTGGGAAGCTGCCTCACTGGAGAAGGACCCAAACCTTCATGAAGTTCTGTGGAGGCAAATCGAGGCCAGGGAAGTCAACATCCCTCCAGTCAGCTCACCAAAGCATGCTCTGTGGAGCCTTTTTGTCAAATCAAAAGCATACCAACTTTCTACAATTTAAATTCACAAACAACTTAAAAGAATTGTTCAGTAAATAATTTCACATAACAAGTGAATTTGAGAAAACAGCAATCTGTTTTAGAATAATTCGTGAAGAGATAAGAGGAAAAATTTGTTGAATAAATTATCCATTATAAATTATTCTCCCACCTGCATTTCCAACCATCCTGCTTCAGTTTCTGCCGTTAATCTCTCCCTGTTCTAAAGCACAGGGAATATTCAACTTTCATGTGCTCAGCAGTAGGCAGAATACAAAACTGTATAAATAATACAAACTCAGCTCATATTTTGTTCAGTGCTCAGTGGCTTTTTACTTCTCCTTCCAACGCTTTTCTACCTTGCATATTTTTTTTTCCCATTTTGGCAGGTTGAAATTCATTACCTCTGTCTCAGCACATACACTGTATAGCAAAAAAAAGAACTATAATAAAGAACAAGAATTAAAAGATATCCTAACACTGATCTCAGGCAGCACTTTTTATTTGTAGATTTTTAGTGATTTGCAAAGGCAGATGCATTTCATTATGCTCAATTTCACAGATGGAGAATCTAAGGCATTGCATGTATGTATATAACAAAATCTTCCACTTCCTTTAAATCCACCTATGTTTTACCCAGAGAGGTTAATTGTGCTTCCCAGTGTGAGAAAGGTGACAGCTATGTTGTTGTGCAGAGCTCTGGGCAGAGGCAGCCAGGCTACCTCTGAACAGAAAGCACCAGAGCCATGTCAACCTGCTACTGCACCTGCGCTCGTTAGAAGCACCACTAATTAGCTTGACACAGCAACATGCTGCCATACCTATATTGCTTCCAGGACCCAATTAGTATCTCTGCAAGATACAGCACTAGACGATGTAGGCATGCAGCCTGTTCAGAGCTGCTCTGATACCTCCAGCCAAGGTCAGCATTCATGGCCAGATGTGCCCAAGATAGGCTACTGGTAAGGCCACATAGACACTAAACCTCCCAACATTTGCTCTTGCATTCAGCCCACCAGATTATGAAGTTTTAGTTACCCTAGAAGCAGGAGACAGCAGATACAAAAGCACTTAAAAAAAAAAACCAACAAACTCAAACATTTATCATATTCTCTACAAATACACCCCACAAGGCAATGAGTTTGCTGTGGACAGGTTTACACACTTCAATCACTTAATTTATCCCAAGTGTACCTTAGTAATCTGCAGTGAGCTGATACGGAGACATGTCAGCTGAAGCCAAAAAGCACAAAATCCCCTTCTCCCACCACCTTATCATTGTGCAATGAAACAACAGGTTTCTATGTCTGCCTGAGGGAAAGGATTTTGCAAGGAGTACCTGGGTGAGTAATACTGATTTGCTCTCTGATAAGAAATGTTGCAACAACGTTATCTGAAGACCCAAGTCTGGGATAAGGCCATGGCAGTTCACTAAGTATGAGCTGTAGATGCTCTTGGGATTTTATCGATGGGGTTTGCCAGCCTTTACTTCTTGCTTTCTGTGTGGTGTCCCTGTAACAAATGCTCTCATGCATTCAGCCAGCCTGAAGCTGGCTTTTGCTCCAGGGCAGGCACCCCACACAGACTCCATGGACCACTAGAGCTACTTTCTAAAAGTGACATTCACCAGGCCAGAGTCATGGAAACCCATCAGCTTTTTTTTTTTTTTTCCTTCTGACTGGTACCCAGACAAATGTGAGAGTCAGCTTTTGATTTCCCAAGCTGCCAGTCTTTATTACAGACTAGAAGGGATTGCTGGAACAACCCAAGGCTCGTACAGGACAGGGCTGGCTGGGGGGCTCTGTCATGTCCCAAATGACAGTCCAGATGTCCCCCTGTGGTCTGCTTTCCCCTTCCGCAGGAAAGCCCCAGGGGGGG
>NW_010167496.1:26043-36129 GCF_000695765.1 Mesitornis unicolor
ACCCATGTGATGGAGCCCTCATGCAAAACCAACTCTTGAACTGCTCAGGAGCTGTGGCTTGCCCCTACCTCTCTTCATTACATCCCCATTTAGACCTTCAGGGCCAGCTGGTGTTCTGTGTGGCTGTTGTCTAAGGAACTATCTACATAATATTTAATTAGAAATACACCTATCAGAGTCTCAGATATGTTTTCTTCTCTTTAAATTGTCTTTATGAGAGAATCTAAGACTTAAAAGAGAGCTCAGCACTCACTCAGTTCCAGTCTTGCCAGTGTTCATAATCAAATCAATGAAATCACTGGGGAAAATGCACACATGGAACTAAGCACATCTGCATTGTTGGCTGGATCAGGCCACTCCAGGGCCAAGGGATCATTTCCATTTTCTCATGGCGAGCGTAGAATCTTACACGCCATTTCTGACAGAGCTGTAAAAGGGAAACAAATTTTCAAGTAATTAGATTTAAAATGCATTTCTCTATCATTTTCAGGCTAAAAATTACAAGTGAACTCACACCAACATTGTGTTGTCAATTTGGCTTCTTAACACATGTTTTTACTATTTACAAAAGTCTTTTCTGTTCACCTTTTAGAAATCTTCTCTTGATTCCATTTCCTTTTCTAATTACAATCCCATTTTCTTGGTAAGTCCTTTAAAATTGATATGGTTTAGGGGGTAGACAGGAGCAGTTGGACATGATGATCTCGGAGGTCTTTTCCAACCGAGCGATTCTGTGGAAAAGCTTCCCCATGCCTCTAATCATCTCTCCGGTTATAATCTTCAAAATTGTGTTCCATTCAGTTTTCAATTTGGCAGTGTGCTAAGACAGATCTCCATGTGGTTAACAACCTTTTATTTGCTGCCAGTTAGGGCTGAGGTTTTTGCTTCTTCTCTTTTAGGGCTTCAGTGAGGTACTTAATGCTGTATAATACATCCTTCTTCAGCACACTTTTGTTATGCAGGTATTTGCTTTATCATGGACTCCTGGATTTTAACTTTTTTTGCTGAGTGCAAATTTATCCTTTGCAGAATCCTATAATCCAGCCTTTCCTCTTTATTTCCTTGATATTGCTTCAGGGCCTAATCTAAGGCACAAAGAATATTTTACCTTAGCCTTGATCCAAATGCAAGAAAACAATTTTCAGGACTAAAATTTCTCCTGAAAATCAGGGTAGCAACACTAAAATTAACTAAGATATGCTGACTTCAATTTGCAGAGGACCCTGGTCTCCACTAATATCACATGGAGACACTCAGATTCCTGATGCATTTAAAAGTAAAGTTTCTGTCCAAGCACCCCAGGATGCCATGGGATTTGTGCCAGGGCTGTCTCCTGAACTCTTCTCCTTGGTGGACCTCTCTCTTACAAGCAGAACCAGGAACCTAAAGCAGATCTCTGCGGTCCTCATGGTGGCAAGGTACCTACCAGGTAGGTGTAACACACAAAGCATCATGACAATTGAGTGCTTCTACAGAGTCTGCCTGAAGCTTTAGAAAGAAATGTCAGGCCATAGTGGAACTTGGAAGGGACAGAGCTTTTTGCAAAAATCTAGGAACAGAATTTCTCCCACCTCACCAAATTGTAATTTTAAGTGATGTTTCTTTGCCCAGTCAGTTTCTAATTACATTATGCCAGTTTCAGAGCAATAAGAAAAAGAATGATGGACAGAAAATTAGCTGTCTCCTTTCTCTGGTCACTTGCAACAAAACACGAAGATGATTTTTTGCACTTATTTCCCCTGAAAAGACAGTCGCTGCCATGCTAGGAGCCAGTCACAGACTTCAGAGCAGGGTGCAGCCCCTCCCTAAATGCCTCAGACTGTAACATCTGTGGAGCAGCTCAGCTCTCTGGCTGCTGGCCCCGAAGTCACAGCTCTGTCCAAGCCCATCCTATTGCGTGTGGACTAACCTGCTTAGGTCCAGCGCTAGACAGATGTGCCTGCTGTTGTCATGTAATGCTCATGCCTACGCCGTGCCGAAAGCCCCATCGGCAATATGCAGATGATCTTGTCCCAGGGGACAAAATGCACTATCAAACATTTGCTATTTTATATGTATAAATACATTTGACAACTTTAGAACTGTGTGAGCAAGTAAGCGTCTGAAGTAGAGGGCAAATTCATAGCAATTTTCTCTCCTTGAGTATCTTCCCGTGGGAGGGAACTTTTTGAGAGGCTGTGTTCATTTTCCTGTGACTACAGAGAACAATAGAAACCAGAATGATCTTTACAGAGCCCCCACCTCCTTCGTGGCATTACTTAGCATGCAGAGAGCTGCTCTGTGGACAGGAGAAGGACCCACATAAAGACTCCCAAGAGAAGGCTTCTGCTTTCCTCTTCTGAAATTACTGTTTAGAGCCTGCAAGGTACATCACAGCAGACAGGTAGATGCTAAATACAGCCTTTGCATGTATCTTTTAGCAGCAAGGACACAGGTGTGCTTCTGCTCCCTTCCGCCACTGGATTATGCTTTTAGAATTTTCAGTTGAGGGCAGGAATATCTCATTCTTGAATTGTAGATGAGAGTTACAAGTTTTGTCTGCCACATTCAAAAGAAAGAGAATGGAGGTGTATATTGCCATCTTCTCTTTTCTTTGTAGTAACTTTATAGCTTATTTGGGCACAGAAATTAATAGACAATTTTAGCATTGCGCTGTTTTTTACAGTGAGAGTTGTTTTTCAGAGATGCCAGTATTGGAGCAAGAAAGATTAGTATTTTTCCATGTGAAGAACAGATACGTCCACTTCCTTCTTCTGGTAAAAGGCATGCAAAATATTTTATTGTGATAAGGAGATCCAATTTGATCAAAGGAGCAAGACTGCAAGCACTGAGACTGAATCTAGCATCTCATATAGATGAAACTAATTTTAAGGGGTAAGATGTCATTAAAACACATGAAGAAACTGAAAACTATGACAGAAAGAAATTTCCATTAACCCATCTCTTGCAAGAAAATAAATCTGAAATTTGTCTACTGTTTTTTGTAGGTTCTATCAGGAAATACCACACAGTGTGTACTACTTCCGTTTAATTATACAGAACAGAAGAGTAATATAGGTAAAGCAAAATAAATAGGTACACAAACACATATCTATATATGTTTATGCACGCACATGCTAAATCACTCATACAGAAAGCTCCATGCATAACAACAGTCCAGGATTTCTGTTGAGTTTCTGAATGCTTCCCAGCACTGCTATATCACCTCCATATGGAAAGTTTTATTAGCTCCAACAAGCACCTAATAGTAAGTGCAATTAATTTTTCCATTCTCTGATTAGAAATTACAAATTGCATGCCAAGTTATAAAATATCTACTAACTAAATAAATAAATATGCAATACCTATAAGAAAAGCTGTGGCCATTCTTATTTGCAGTAATTTAAAGAAAAAGCAATATTACTGGAAAAAAATTTCTGTTTGGTGGCCGTGATATAGAGTGCTTTCCACATTATCAATCAGAAATGAGCCAGGAATGTGCCTCCTTTGTCTTCCTACATCTCTGTAAATCAGAAGAAATGCCACTAAAACTGGGAGGTTAACACCTGCCTGACAAAAGAGCAAAACCCATTGATCTGAAGGTAAAACACCAATGACTGCAGACATTTCATGGCTAAAAGAGACATTCACAGACACTGGGAAAATTCTGTGCTGTCTCCCACCCACAAAATGCAGACACTTTCCTTTCTGGGTTTATTTCCCCCCACTATTTTACCTAAGCTGTCACTTCTGCTAAACTGTTCATTGTGAAAGTTAAGCTGTCTCTAGAGATGTATCCAGACTGCTGCCTTCTACAAGTTTCCCAAAGATAAAAAGAAAGCTATGGGTACAGATTACTAATGTCTTCCCACCTCAGAACAGTAGCTCCAAAACACAAAAGGCCACCTGAGCTGGTTTTAGTTATGTCCTTGCCATTTCTCAAGCACCTGGAGTTTAACTTTTCCTGGATTTCATCCCAGCGCAGATTGACATAAAAATCCCCACCATTTCTCTCAAAGTTTTCCTCAAAAATATATTTTAATTTCTTTGTTCTACCCTCTCTCTCTTCTCTCAGAGTGTCAAGTCCATTCTGCAAATCTGCTCACTCCAGATTTCTTGATCACATGTCAGCTGGAGTCCAGGGAAGCTTTTTATCTTCTACCAATTATCAATGTTGTCTTGATACCCTTCTGTCCAGTGTAAACCTGAAAAACACACTACTAGTGTTAGCTCTTCCTACTATTAATAATCTCGTTGCAGATTAAGAGGAATATTATAGCAGTATGTGCATAGCCACTCAGTGTCAGAACTTGTCATGTGATGAGTCTTTTCTAAAATTATTAAAATGGGTCTGTCTGCCTTTTTGTCTTTCTCCTTCAAGCTCCTAGGCAGATTAACAACTGCTAGTCCCCATCAGAGCCCTCCAGGGCATGTTACACTCCAAACTCATCAACAATCAGTTACCTTCATTTTATCTCCCTTACAAAGGAAAGAAAAAGAAAATGACTACTTTAAGTACAACACATGCATCCACAGTTCTTAATCAGTTCCTGAGCCAGCCTGCTTTAGCTCATGTCCCTTTGAGACATCCCATGGTTTTACCCTCTTTGTATCTTTGGCAGGTCCATTTCATTGAGGCTGCCTAGCTCACAGGCTCCTCGAAGACACCTCTTTTTACCCAACTTTAAGATTTGGCTTCCATCTTTTCCCACCAAGGGAAGAAGATGCAACTCCTCCTCTTTGCTCAGCAGATCCATGCTTGCTCAGTAATTGCCTAATCAGAGAGAGGAGCAACTCCTCACAACTGCAGTCATTTGTGTCATTAAATATTTCAACATTAAATGCAGTCTGTATTTGATTTTTTCAGAGCACTTAGACGTCCTTCACTTTAATGTCATCAACAGAATGATCGTTGTACCATTGGACAGTCTTAATCTAAGTTTGCTGCTGAACACATTTCAGTATCCAGAGCACTTCTCTAGAATTAAACAGTTCTTAAATGGGATATCAGTGGAGCTTACTAGATTGTTTTAGCGGTTTTCCCACACTGCCATCAGACTGTGGATATTCTGAATTTGAAGTAATGCGTTTAAAACATTTTTTAGAAAATTTTTAAATTCCTAGTAATCAAATTGTGATTCATTATCTGACATAACCATAGGTTGTGTGCTATGGTAGACGAATACCATCTTTATATGTAAGATCACATTTTAAACAGATTACTTCTGCAGCAATGCTTTTTCTGTACAACTGGAATAATGATCTGAAAAAAATGTGAAATTTACAGCAAACAAAAACAAATTTCTTTCACCTGTGGACCATGAATCTAAAGTTTCTGGAATTATCATAATTGCTGGGTTTTTTTTAATGTATCAGCGTTTCTGAAATTAACTCTTTTCTCTCTTTTCATTCTTTGGCTATTTTGCCCATGCTGATCAGTAGGTAATATTTATAAATATAATATATTGCATTTTGCATTTCTTCATACACAGATATCATGCATTCTGTTTACCAGCACTTGGTTCAAAGCTTTGGGAAGTGATTTAGAATGCTCAGAAAATGTACTGTGTATTATATAAAAAACCTTTTCAAAATTGTTTAAGGTAAGTGCTGTCCAGTCACTCAGACTCATAGCATGTTTTACTTTCTGTAATGTTTTACCTAGTATTTCGGCTTTCTGCAGTGACAGGTCTCCACAGTGACATCCTGTCTGAGAAGAAAAGAATTTCTTAACAATTTTCACACGCACATGAGATTGTGTCTGTGCCACTTCAGTTCTACTGAAAGCTCTGGACAGAGCCTCTGCAAGTCTTTTCCAGATTTATACTTGAGTTCTAAATCATGCCAGACTTTGCAGTCTAGGAGATCTACCTGCAAAGCCCCTTTCAGCCATTGCCATTAATGGCTTTTTTTTCAACTGGTATTCACTATAAAAACAACGAGCAATTTTTTGCATGCGTGAACTGAAGACAGAGCCTCTGATTCTTTTTGTGCATGCTGACATGCTGTTCCAGTGAGGTCTCTAGAAGCATATGCCATGGGTCTCCAGTGATCATCATTCCTTGTTAAAAGTGTTGCCCCAAGGCCTTGCTTAGAAGCATCAACTGCCAGCTTTGTTTGGTGCTGATTATCATACGCTCTGAGGACAGGTTCCCTCTTTATCAACTATTTGAGATTCAGCAAGTCCCTGTTGTGATTACCAGTCCATGCTTATTATGCATTTTTACACACTAAAGACCTTCAGATGGCAGTTTAAATGGTTTAGAACTGTTTGAATATAAAATCCCCAACAAAATTTGTCTTTTTTTACATTTCTCTATGTCTTCTTTATGTATGTATGGGGACATACTAGTAATCAGACCTATTTGCATCCTCTGTTAAGGTTTTCTTTTTTCCTTTTTTTATTCCCCTGCTACATTTTCCTAGATTGGTTATTTCTTTAACCTTGAACTCACATTTTTTTCTTCTGCATTTCAACCTCCTAATTTGAATCTTTTCCAAGAGTTTACCAGAGTCTCCAATTGCAACATTTTTCTATGATTTTTCTCCTCATCTTCTCCTCATAATTTCATGTCAGTTATTGCATATTTGTGGGAAATGCTTGAGATTTTAAAAAGTATATTCCATGGTAAACTGGGACCTTCTAAATGGTGCATTAAAATTGCACAGATGTGAGCCTTTTTTTTTTTCTAAGAGGACTCTGTCAGAACACAGCTGAAGCATCCACTGGTCCCCAGAAATCATTCCCTGGCTAGGGACTTTTTTTCCCCTTTTTACATGCTTTGTTAATTTCTCAGACTGCCAGCCACAGGGAAGTACTCATCTTTAATTTTTGTAATTATTGTGGAATAAACTAATTTCTAATAGTTTCCACTGTATGTAACTTGGCCAAAATAACTCTTCCAAGTTTTCATTTCAGCTCCAGAGAGAGATTTCTAGGAACATCTATGACAGGACAACTGATTCAGTCATTCTTACATTATGTTTTTGTTGGCTTTCTTTGATGACATTAAAAACATCTGGAAAATGCTCTCCAGGCTTACAAGCTGCTGTCTTTCCAAGGAATGTACATCAACAGTTAGGAGGTTGGAGATGTTTACAGCAAGAGGTACTCCATTTGTGACAGCAGTTATAGAATCTATCTGTTAAAGCTGCTGCTTGCATCAAGCCCACAGTGAAAAAACACTATTTCCTCATTTATGGAATAGAAGTTATATGTGTCTGCTTGATGCAACTAGCATTTCTTTCCAAAGAGTTTCTTGAAGCTTTGGATATTGTCTTCCCTATCTAGTTTAGGAGTTTTATATCTCTTTAGTTTAAGAGTAGCAAGAAATCAATTTCTGATCAAAACAATATTCTTGTGTTATGAGGTTGCTGTCTCTTGTTCTTTGCATTGAAGATAGGTGTAATTTTTTTTAGGCATAGGTTATTTTTTCCAAAAAGGTTCTGCTCTATGGAAGTATAGCGGCTCTTCCTTAGCACAAAACAATGCTTAAATTTATGTTTTGTTTCACATGATTTGCATTTATTTGAATGACTTCTCCTAAACTCACACTATTAGAATTTTGTGGAGTATTTTTCCTGTGTTTTCATGTTTTCTTCACATCTGTATGTTGCTATGGACCCATGGTTTGCAATAAGGTTTTGCTCATTTTCATATTCTGAAGTCTGCTGTAGTTTTGCAGTTAGGTAAAATGCAAACAATTTTTCTAACTTGATGTTGAGATTGGCTAGCCTGAGACCTCTGACACCCACTGTAGTCCTGTCTCAAAGCAAGGATAGCACAGGCCTCAAAAAAGGTATTTCTAACTCAGACTCAACTCTGTTGTGAACACATCAGAAGTATTATTCTTTTATTTACATGTAGCTGATGTCTCAGAAGCCTCCTGCTTCCTAGGTATTAACCTTCTTCAGCAGGTTGCCATTCCTAAATCAACTGTGACTTGTTAAACAAATCTCAGCTCTCCCACTTTGCTGTATTGAACACATAGCAACACTTTTGCTCACCTTTCTCTTCCACCTGCCATCACAAAACAGATATGTCTTTTTTTGACTACTTCTTGTGTGCTGTTTCTGAGAGTTTAAGTTTTTTTGGAGTTTTAGTTCCACATTAGCCTTTTGCTATGTTGTCTCCTCCTCCTCCTTCTCCTCCTCCTTCTCCTCCTCTTTCTCCTCCTCCTTCTCCTCCTCCTTCTCCTCCTCCTTCTCCTCCTTCTCCTCCTTCTCCTCCTTCTCCTCCTTCTCCTCCTTCTCCTTCTTCTCCTCCTTCTCCTCCTTCTCCTCCTTCTCCTCCTTCTCCTCCTTCTCCTCCTTCTCCTCCTTCTCCTCCTTCTCCTCCTTCTCCTCCTTCTCCTCCTTCTCCCTCCTTCTCCTCCTCCTTCTCCTCCTCCTTCTCCTTCTCCTATCTCATGTTCTATATTCAGTTCCGAGATCATGATTAATAAGGACTCTGCGAGAGAGCTTATAAAATATGAGCCATTCATATGGTAGGTGAGCAACCATTATATGGAAGGGCTTGAAAAGGAAAAAGAGATAGCTCTGCATCTTTCTTTGGCTGCTAGTCAGCGAACAACAGATGTGACATTTCAGCCTCACATGCAGAAGCAGGTTCAGGGTTTGCTCTTTTAACGAAATAGTTGCCTGGAGATTCTTTATCACTGCTCTGAATTTCTAAGAAGAGCCAGCTAACTGCAGTATTTTTCATCTTCTGCTTCTGAGATTGCATTGTACGTGTGTTTTCCCCTTAGTCCTGATGGTACAGAGCAGCCTATGTTTTGGAGAGGAACCAGCAAAAAGAGTTTTCCTCCTTTATTCCAATCCAATTATATTCATATACTTATTAACCTAATGAGAATTATTTTTTATATTGAGATAGATTATGAGATTTTAAACTGTAATATAACTCCAGAAGATAAAAGAAGTATTTGTTGACTTAAGGAACAACTCTATTAAGAAATAGTGCTCTTTTTCAGGGTTATGACCTTTTTTGATTGCCCCTCTATAGTGAAACATAACCTTATTGATTTAAATTTGTAAAACACTCCTGTAACTGTACCATGACTCATGGGGGACTATGAAATCACTCTGTGACCTTCCAGCTCTCTCAGAAGTACCAGGAACAATAATTTCTAGCAGCAAATATTTCAAAGTAGGCAGAGCAATAATTGTGAAGTACCAATTTGCAACATCCGGAATGAAAGACTATGGGTGAAGATGAAGATATAAAAGGCTTTGGATACTAGTAAGCTACAGAGCAAATCTGTCAATTTATGTTGCTGAATTATAAATTATTCTTCAACCTATGCCTGTCAGTTCTTTTTGGTTTTTCTTCCATCCCTCTGCCCTACATCCTATATGTTACTTTTACTTTTCATTTGAAGTATATAACACTGGGCAGTAAACAATAAACTGTAAGTCTGTATATTTTGCTTTTTATTTTGAAAATTCAGCTGATCAAAAATATTGGGTGAAAAATATTTTTCTCTGGAGAATGACTCTGTCAGAAAATGCTTTTTCATGGGAAAACAACTTAATTACTTTTTCTTTTCATTCAGTGACAAGGTCTGAGAGGAAAGTAAGTTAAGTTTCTATATACATTTCTTGGTTTGCTTCATCTTTAGATTCAAACTGTGTTTGTTCACTTTTAAATGTTATGCAAAATAGTTTGTGCAACCTTTTTTCAACCAATTGTGCCTAAAAAGTAAGAGGATGGCAGTGGCAGAGAGTGCTTAGCTCTATTCAATCCCTGGTCCCGTTGAATGGTTGCTCTATCTCCATTGAACGGTGGCTTTAAGGCAGAACCCATGAGATAGAAGGCACTGGCTCTTAGAAAGAGGCAGGCAGCAACCCTCAGGTAGACAAAATCTCTGTGACAATAGTAGAGCAGTGAGCTGTGTCCATGGCACAGAGCTGCCACAAGTTCTCTGCCACACAGTCAGGCCAGTGCCACGGACAGCACTGCTGGTGTTGTGGGACTACAGGTCTACTGAGACACCACCTGGATGAAGTTGCTCAGGTTGGCTGAATTGATACATTTAATGCAGGCAAAAGAACAAAGACTGTGAAACTTGGATCATAACCTCTATTAACAACTTACATTCATTCCTG
>NW_010167496.1:36160-55000 GCF_000695765.1 Mesitornis unicolor
CGTAAAGCTAAAAATCAAGTCTCCATGCCTCTCCTGTTCCTACCACATGAGGTGACCAATTTAATAATGCAATAGTATCTTTCCTCTGACTAGAGTTCCTTTCCCCCTTTCCCTCATCTTACTAGGATCCACAAGTCACAGTCGATCCTCTGGTGTTTTATTGCTCAAGTTTCTTAAAAGCAGTGGGATGGTTCTTTTATTGTTGGACACACATTTACAGACCCTATTTGGTCATCTTCTGCTCCTCTCCTTCTGCAAGGCATAGCTCTCACTCATGCTAATGTGAGGCACACTTCAATGCTAATTAAAGAGAACATTAACCAGGGTCTATATTCGACAGTACTAATCACATCCATCATGTGCATATGTGACAGTGCTATCAGTATTGGGAATCGGATGCTCTCTTTAGTATACCTTTTACATCTTTTTAGTCAAAAAAAAGGTTCTTTTTGCTGACAGCTTCCAGCTCTGATAGTACACTCTCCCATATTCTTGAAGAGGAGTCATCACTTCTATTCTAACTTTTATAACCCACAATTTTGGCTATTAATAAGCATGTTGTATTTCTAGCTATACTTTAGAAACTAAACTGCAACACAATGAAGTAATTCCTTTACTTTTTCTACTACTTGCTAGTCCTTTAAACAGCTCCCTTTAATTAGCACAAAATGCCAACTGTTACTAGATATACTGGGGACAATGTCTAAGTTAAAAAACAAAGACTCGTTCACTGAGCAGAGAAAATACGACTCAGGCTGAGAAAACAAGGCTCTGTTTGGTGGCCTTATAAATGATTTTATTTTATAAATTTTCCACAAGTTTTCAACATATAAAAAGATATGATTTGGCCAAGCTTATCTCAGCAGAAAATTGTCAGTAGGAGGGACTGGGAGGAAAAACACAAATTCTTGGATGTTCCTGGAATATTGCGCTGTGTCTTTTGTGGCTTGATCAGCATTTCTAGATGCTGGCAAAGCACTGGTAGGCCATACAACACCAACAGCAGAAAGAAGTGATGCTCTTACATGGTCGAAAGTCTTAGACAGTCCAGAGCAACAGAGCTCTGGAGAGCTTAAGCACTCATGCTGTCTGTCTGCCTGCCCATCTGCCCAACTTTCTGTGAGAAACATGAGAGGATGTGCCTATTTCCAGCCACATTTGACACAGAGGCTGCAACAAAAGCATATTAAATTCTTACAACTTTGGGAAATTCAGAAGCTGGGGAAAGAAAAGAGGTCATATCCACACTCCTGATGATGGAGAAATAGGCAGAGTTTGTCCATGATATGTGTTGTTTGGCAGCCAGTTTGTCCGGCAGCAGGCAATTCCCATGCACAGTCCCAAGGGTGCGGGAGTAGCCCATATGGATCAGAAATGGAGGCAATGTGGGTGACTGGGTGGGAGAGATTGCTTAAGACCATGAGAGGGAGGAAAGGAGCTGAGCGGCATTTAGAAGATTCTGGAAGGACCTAAAACACTGATTGTAGTAACAGTGTCAGAAGAGGCACAGGAAGGACAGTCAGGGCTGTTTCAAAAAGAGAGTGAGCATGTGTTGTTGAGCACAAATCCACAAGGGTTCTCATCTTGATTAGCACCACAGTCACCGAATCACTTGTTTTAACGTGATAAGGAAAGCAGGTGAGATAGGCAGCTACATGCTCTGAAATCATGGCTCAGAGAGAGTTCCCTTATCAAGCAAATGCTCTGAAGAGTATAATTAGTTTCATTCAGCCTGAGACACAGGGAAATCATAAGCTTGTCCCAGCTGAAACCAAGAGCATTTGGACTCTGGATGTCCACTAACCTGCTACAGGCAGGAAGTTGAACTCAAAAGCAAGAAGCTGTGAAGGAATCCAAAAAACCATTCATGCCAAGAAAAGGGAAATATGTTGGCCAGAGGTGAAATAAGAATCCAAGAACACTATGGAGCTTTGGCTTCCTTCAAACCCATGCCATACCAGTGCTTTCTGAAGTACTGATACTCAGTACCCATCAGATAGCTTTTCGCTGAGGACCTGACTTTGTGTAGAAATAAAAAATACTTTCAAAAATCTGCAGGCACAGGATCATCAGTTCCATTTTCTTCTAGTCCTAGGGCAGAGGCCCACCTACTCCCAGCAAAATTAGCAGATACGGTGCACCAAGCAGCGTTTCCCCTGTGCAGCAGGCTGACACAGCCAATAACACAACCAATAAACTACTGCCAGAACTGAATTCTGTGCTCAGGGATGCCACGTTGGCCTGAGAACTCCAATTCCCTTGTGCGGGTACATAATTCTGCTACTGCATTGTGGCTTCTGCCTTCTGCAATTTGCCTTGCCTCTGTCTTCAGTATTTCTGTTGCCAGCATGTGGGTGGCTCCTGTGCTCAAGAAGCAGTACCTAGGGTGGAGTAGCACAGCTGGCATCAGTTTTAGCTTTTCTCTAAATGCTGTGTTTTAATATACAGGAGTTCAGTTGATGCCGCTGGAGTAGCTGAGCCATCCCTGCAAGTGGAATGGGGCAGACACGTATTGATGAAAACATCTATGGTGTCCTGGGGTGAATCATTTCACGCATCTATTTTAAATCAAACAGTTTCAAGTTACATGACAGTTTCCCAGACATCTAGTCAACTTTCCCTCTATTTTCTTCATCTCCAAATTTTGTCTCCAATATAGAGGTCTGGATTTCCATTAAGTCGTAGTTTCTTTAACATTGCTTTTCAGTGGTCTTGTAAAATGGAAGGGAAGTACCACAGCTCAGCACAGCAGTGTGTCTGCAGGCAAAGTCCATCGTATTTATTTAGACTGCAACCTTCTAGCCATTTGTCCAGAAAGGAAACTGTGTAGAAGGCGGCGTGACTTAAAGACTCAGTAAAGATATTCTCTTCCATCTTGACTCATCAGCTGACACATTCCATATGCTCTGTTTTTCTTATTAATTTAACTAACAATAGAAAATATATTTAATGAATTATGATCCTGTGACAACAAATTAGCTAGACCAGTATGTATAAAGGTCTCTCTTTAAACTTTAATTAGTTTAACAATGATATGCCTGCTGCCTGTGTTTGCATTTCAAGAAAACATGCAGCAGCTTAGAAGCAGGATGCTTTGTATTTAACGTGGAAAGTGTCTCTCTGTCCAGGCTTATTTATAAAGCAATTTTCTAATAATGGTCTAGATTCAGTGGAGTTCAATCAGGGATGGAGTTACCCTGACATACATAAAATGAATATATTAAACTACCTATCAAATTCCTGACTGCACAAATAGTCATAAAGAATGGGGCAAAGGGAGATGAAGAGAGGTGAATCTTGAATTAGAACCCTTTCTCCTGCAAACCCTCTCCTCTCCCTGCCCCTTGCCCAAAGCTGGTGAAGGTGGCAGTCTTCACCACTACAACAACACACACTCATCCCGCCTTCCCTGGAGCACCCTGTGAGCTGCGCACCTTGCTTCTTCCATAGTTCTAAGTGCAAGAGGCACTGCTAATCATGCATCACTCAATAAGCTACCTGCCAGTCCCTCTGCCCTCTCTCTACCCCAGGGACTCCCCACACCAACTCCTGCCTCCTCTCTCAACACCATGTCTCTGTGCAGTGCCCCATCCTGTAGCACATGCATGCCTTTACCCCATAACAAACTCTCTCCCTCAAGGCCAAGGGAAGGAGGATGCACCACTGCCTTCTTCCACTCTCCCTATTCTCCTTACTCAACCTTTCCATATGACAGTTCTTCCCCTGCCCCAGACTCCCTTTGATATTGGCTCTCTGATACCCTTTTTCTCTCATTTTCCCATGCCACCCCTCTCTGTTTCCCCCAATACATCCATGTGCCCCTCACATTCCCTCCCTCCATCTCCATCTTCTACCTCTGTCCCAGGAGGACATGACCCCCTGGGAAGGCAGGGTGTTGTTGTGAGAGCACAGGACAAGCCAAAGCACCCTCCTCTCTGCCAGAAGTAGGACTTGTCTGGGCACTACTGCAGAACAGGTGCTGTTTGTGGTGACATGAGCTGTGATCTCTTTCCCCATCATGCCTTTTATGCAGCTTTCAAACTGGCATCTCTTTCTCCCACTAATGCATGAGAAATCTTGTACCAAATAAACCTTGCAGAAGTTTCAGCAGCCTAGTTTTATCCATGGCCTGAGAAGAGACTTCTTGTCCCAACAAACACAGGCTGGGCCTTCAATGCTTGCAGTGACCTAGAAGCCAAGGCATTAACTATTGAATGTTTTGTATTGCCTAAGAGATGTTGGTTGGACAAGAACTCTGAAGGTCATCGAGTTCAGCCTCTCTGAAATCAGGACTGTTTCCAATATTAGATGAAGTCTTTTCAAATCTGTACTGCTAATTTGAAGCAAGAGATCTGAAAGATTTCTGAAAGACACGCACGAAGTACAAGGTGGCACATTAGCTGTTGGAAGAACAGCCTGCATTCTCTGTCCTTCGCAGCTGGTGACCACCACTCGTGCTTCAGATGACCTCATAACAAAGGCAGAAGTTAACTTCTTGTTCACTGTAAAATATCATAAACAATTTTTGCTTAGCTTAATTCTTTGATTATGGCCCAACATTTCAGAGTCATCAAAACTTCCTTTTTATTAATCCTCTAAAACACTGAAGAGTACCAGCTGCTGTTTAATTAACCACACACCAAATAAATTATTTTCTTACCACCATTTAAAAAGTCTCACACATTTTTCAGGTCTTCAAGGGTGTGATGCATCTGACTGAAATAGTTGAATAGAACTGTTTCAGATGTATAGTGTTTGGGAGTCAGCTGTTTCATCTACTTCTTTCTCTTCACACAGAACTTCAAAAGCTTGAGAGGCATCTTTGCTCACCAGGCAACTGCACTTGGATGGCCACAGAAAGGCATCTATATTGGCCCTCATGCAGCTGTATTGGAAAGCCTAGTTATCTAGGGCTTTTAGTGATTTGTTTCCTGTTGTTGGTTCCATTTTCCCCATCTCCATGCCAAGACCATGACTGCACTAGCTGGGCACCTTCAGGAAATGCACCACCTCCTGCACCCTTTTCCAGTGCCTGCCTGCTAGGTAACACCAGAAGGAAAGAGGGAGAATGAGAGGTATTAGATTTTCAGTAGAAGCACCAAGTCAAAACATTTTAGTGTGGCAATGGAATAAATTAGATAAGCACTGGAGACAGAGGTAGAGTTTAGGACGTATGGTTAGGGATGCTATGCATAGACAGAAGTTTAAGATCAGTAAAAGAGACTAGACTGTTTCAGTTGGAAGGGCCCTACAGCAATCATCTAACCAAAAAATAACGCATTTTATTAAGGGCATTGTCCAAATGCCTCTTAAACACTTACAGGCTTGAGGCATTGACTACCTGGAAGGAAGCCAGTCCCAGTGTTTGGCAACCTTCTTAGTAAAGAAATGCTTTCTAATATCCAGTCTAAACCTCCACTGAAGCAACTTTGAACCATTCCCATGTGTCCTATCACTGAATGCCAGGGAGAAGAGATCAAGACCTCCCTCTCCACGTCCCCTTCCTCAGGAAGCTGTAGAACGGTGCAACAAGATTGCTCCTCAGCCTCCTTTTCTCCAAACTAGACAAGCCCAAAGTCCTTAGCCACTCCTCATAGGATATTCCTTCCAGCCCTTTCACTAGCTTTGTTTTGGATGCATTCATGGACCTGAACATCCTTCTTGAATTCTGGGACCTAGAACTGCACACAGTACTCAAGGTGATGCTGCACCAACACTGAATACAGTGGGATAGTCACCTCTTTTGACTGGCTGGTTATACTGTGTTTGATGAACCCCAGGAACAGTTAACCCATAGACCGGAAAAGGGAACAAGAAAGTACTGTGAAGAGATGGAATGAAAGAAGAAAAATGCAAGTTAGGAAAATTTGGGAACAGAAACATTCATCTCCATGTGTGTTGTCATTGCACTAAGGATGAAGGAGTAGGAAAGCACTACCTAGACACCACACTCCAAGACCAGCAGTTCACAGTTCAGGTTTCTGCCTCACCAGTGAAGCAATCTTCACAAAATTTAGCCCCCTTGTCAAAGCCTGGGATAGTGTCTATGACGGGAACATCCTTCCACAGAACAATTTATGCACTTTACCTATGGCCTGGGGACCAAAATTGAACTATGGAGGGTTTCTGCTTTAAAGCTCATTTCACACAATTAATAGCATCTTAAAGCTATGTGGAAACAAAATCACTGAACATGGGCCCATGAATGTCACAGATAATGGCTCCAATTTGTGGGCCACATATGCATTTTATGGACAGATAATCACAAAAAGTCACACACCCCAGGTGGGACCAGGGACACCAGGCACAGAAGGTATTTTACCACCAGTAGAGATGAGCAGTTTGTTCATAGACACAATCCATACATCTTGCATCCATGGACCAGGAACAGTCCCCAACAGCCCATCTTGGCATGATTTCAGCAGCCAACCTACACAACGATTATTAACCAGATACCCTTGCTTTCTACTTTCTTCTCTCTCTCCACTTAATGCCTGCTTCCTTGGACCATTTCATCTCACCTTCTTCAGGTGTTTGCCAGCTGCTTCATGGCAATACTGCAACAATGCTTGCTGCCAGACACACGCCACAGCAGAGCAGGCCTTTGGCATCCTTAAGGCATGTTACTGATGCTAATACTGCTCTGGAGGCATCATGTCCAACCCATATGCCAAAGGGTGCTCAACACCTTTTCTGTGGCATTCTGTATCCTCCACAATGTGGCCACAGTGCCTGTCGTGCCTCGTACAAGGTGTGGGATCACCTGCCCCAAAGGAAGAGGGGGAGAAACAGGTAGGTAGCATGGGAAGTGGAGATGCATCCCAGGGGAGAGCAACCAAGTGAAAGAGTGCAGAGAGGTCAAGTGGAAATAAAAAGGAATTTACTGCATCACATGATAGAAAGAGGAGATCCAACACAGTAATGTGTATGAGTGGGTTGATTTCAGCATTTGCAGGTCATTTTAGGTGCTCTGTGGCTCACCGTCTGCCCCACCACTCCCAGTAGGAGGCCTCTAGAGGGAAAGCAGCTGGGATACTGAGAAAGAGGTGGAAGTACAGGCACCTACTCTGAAAAAGGTACCTAATCTAATTTCAGCCCTGATGAATCTCAGCCAAAATCACTAGATGAATTTCCTAAGCCCTGGCAACATTAGAATGCTACAGCAGGACATTGTATAGGTGTTCAGTGGCCCCTAAAAAGCAGGAGAAAGGGCTGTTTTGTTTGGTTTAGGTGACTAGGAGTTTATACGAAGGCTGGAAGCTCAGTTTAAATGCTAATTGACTCATAAACAAGCCTGTGTTATATAAAAGAGTCAACTAGCATCAGCTGAGCTAGATCAGTTTAAAAATGAGGCCTTTTGTTAATCAGAGGGAATTTGTACTGGGATAGCCCAGGCATTGCTCCAAAAACAGCATCAGATTAAACCTCCTACTAGAAAAATACTCATTAAAAAGCAACTTCCATTGAAAAAGATCCCACTTGTCGCTACCAGCCATTGTTAGGTAGTGAAACAGTGACAGATATTTTAAAAAGACTATTATGGGGAAATAAATATTTATTTAGCTGTCTAAAGAAATTAATCCCCGCTGTTTGCTTTTTATGTAAGCACATACAAGGCAAGACTGTCTTTGTACTTGAATTTTAGGAGACAAGTCTGTTCAGAGGCTCCCATGGTTTTTAAAGGCAGTAACAAATTCATGCCTAATAATTTCTGTGCAGCTCAAGAATGCCAACCATCAAGCAGTAATAGACTTTTCCTACACTCATTCAGTTGCAGCAGAAAAGAAACTTATGGAGGGGAAAGGACAGAGCAGAGAAAGTTGAGAAAGTGGAGAATGTGCATGACATGGAAGGCTGCAAGTTGCTGGCGTGCTCCTGGTATGGGATCTGCCGAAGGAAATCGCTTTCACAGAGTATCAGCTTGAGAATCAGAAAAAAAAGGAAAAAGAATGAAGGGGGATTAAGCTGTAAAAGCACAAGAAAAAGGATCAATAACCATCTTGGATGTATTTTCTGGGAAGCTGGCATGGATAGCACAAAGATGTTATTTAGTGAATATGTTGGCATCCCTCCCATTTACAAGTGCAATTAGCACATTCAGAGGAACAATAATTAAACAATACCAACAGGCAGTCCATAGACTGGTTAAAGCATATGTCAAAAATAGATATAGACCCTAGCTCAGTTCTTCTATCAGAGCCTCTCTACCTTAATCACTTGAACAAGGTAAAGGTATACCCACACTGTAGCATATGAGCCAGAGATGACAACTACATATGAGCTTGATAACATGCAGATTGTTTTTGCTTTTTAAATTTTAGCAGGTAAATGTCATTGCTACATGTTTAAAATCAGAAGCAATTTTTTAAAAAGTAGCTCAAGTGCTAAGTTCCATATTTCTTTTTCCCCAGAAGTATTTTATTGCAGAGTAAAATGACAGATGCAATTAGATAATGTTGAGCAGATTATAGTTTGAGAATGTTATGCTGTGTTACATATTCACGAGTGAACAATAGCAAGGCAAAAAAAAAAGAAGAGACGGGTATCTTTTCTTAGTACCTATTTTTAAAGTTGAACTAAAAAATGTGCCTTTTCTAGGTAGGCAAATATTATGGGGCTCTATGAATTCAGTTGTATTATCTCTTCTCAGCTACATGAGGAAGCTTTTCTGACTTAGTTTAGCTTTAAAAAATGCTCCAGTATTGCTGGAAAAATTTAGAAATGACCAAGAGCTGGATTCATGACAACATGACAGTTGGGCTTAGACTTTCTGAGCTTATTTTCCATTGAAATCAAGCAGCAGTTGAGAGCCTACACATTTTACTTTGTTGACGTATGTCTCAACTCACCTACGAACAGTGAAGATGTATCCTTTGGACTGTGGACTAGATACCCATCAACAAAAATATAGTACAGGTTAGAGAGTATTAATCCATTAAACTGAGTCCTTCTGGAGACCTCCATCTTCCAGAATAATTCAATAGGTCAAGAGCTAGTCCTTATTCCTGGTATATATTTAATCTAACTTTTCGTGCTTAAAAGTTAGTTGTCTAAATCTGAATTACTCTAGCCTTTATACTTAAAGGCAAGAAGGACACAACTTCACAGGGTGATTTGTTTTGCTCATCTTGGATGATCTGTCAAGATGATATGCTTCATCTGAAGGAGGAAAACGCCTTTTAATTTCTCTCAATTGACTATAAAAGGAGCTCAGGATAACTTTTTCTGACCTGAACAGACATCACTTTGAGATACCCAAGTGAGATGCAATAAGTCTGATTCTGTGGGAAGAGCACAAGGAAAGTATGTTATGTCTTTTCTCCTCATTTTGAACCCACACGAGAGCCAGGTAGAGTCAGACTCCTTCTTTAAAAATTATTTTAGCCAGAAGTGCAGTTTTACCTAGTTTTATGTTGCCAGTAGCCTAAAAGATCATAGAAAGACAGTGGCTCCCTCCCTATCCTTTGCAAAGGAGAATGTGGGCTCCCCTCAAGGTCAGCTCCTCCAGGCTCACACAGATACTTGGTGTGATTAGGCAGAAAGAGCAACCCTTTACTTTCATCAGCCCTTAGAAAACTGTATCATTTCCCTTCCAAACAGGAAAACTGTTCCATCACATTGGGCCCTGGCAAGTTGAGAGTGAGATTTTTGCATTGCTAGACACATCTGAGGGCAGACCAGAGAACCAGCTCACTTGGAGATGGTTTTAATCTCATTCTTTTTTGGCAAAAGTGCTCTGATTACAGTTCCAGCAAGGCAGCAGAATGCAAGGGCTGCATCCCTACTAGCAATGCAACTAGAAATGAGGCCTTGAAACTGACTTGTCCAGGGAACAAATGGAAAGAGCTTCACCAGTTAAATATGTCAGTGCTCTGTCACTTTCTTGCACAATTCAAGGAAATTGCTTTACTCAGAGACTTTAAAACGCAGTTTCTAAGTCACTGGACAAAAACATGAATACATTTGAATTATTTCTGTACCTTTAGGTTCACTCTTTCATTCCCAGAATATCACGCATTAAGAGCAGTCAGTTCCCCACAGTTGCTGCCATCCCATTTCATTTTGCCTGTAAACCCATGTTATTTCCATTAGCTGACCAGTCAGTCACTCTGCCACCTGACTTAACATGACAGCCACACAAATTTGTCACGTTCTCTGGAGTCAATGGATGTTGCGCTCAGATTAGTAAACAGATGTTATCAATACCCCATAACAGGCAGAGAGTGTGCAAGGCATCTCATTTAGAAGAAAGAATGACTTAAATAGATCTTACAGAAATCGTAAGAAATACTATGAATAAGCTCAATATTGAATTCACTTCAATGTGGGAACTGAATACTTTGATATGTCTAAAGAAAAATTACCTGCTATAGATACAGTGGATTTTGTTCCTTATTTAATAGAATTTGACTTTAAAATGACAACCAAAAAGTATTTCATTCCTATCCACAGATTTTAAATAAACACTTTATAATCTCCACTCTGAATCTGTAAGAGATGCACTTAGCCTTCAAGGAGAAAAATCCCAGTTCTGTTTCAGTCCATATGGCAAACCTGTGACAAGTCCCTTTTCCCTCTTTAAATTTCAGTGTCCCCATCTGCAAAATGCCTAATACATTACTTGCTTATTGTTTAATTTCATCCTCTAATTAATTTGATGAAGCCCCTCAAAATAAGTAAAATTTATTCAGAATAGCACAGCCTTTATTTTGATCAGTTTTGATCTCTTTCAGCAGGTAATCATTGATAATGTAATCACTGGGTATAGAAGGTTTCATTTAATAATGAAAGACAAAAATTCTAAAAGAGAGAGACAGGAGGAAGCTACTGGAAGACTGGAGTGATAATAAAAGATGACTACAACCAAAAGTTGCATTACTTAGAGATTATTATTGATATTGCAAGAACTACCATATGCTTTGCAAGCTGTGACAGTTACCCTTGTAGTCACATGGATGAAATGATCAACTGCTTCTTGCGTTCAAAGTGATAGGAACAAACTTAATCCAAGTAACAAACAGCACAGAGGCGTCATGTGGCTTAACTAACATTTCGGAGGAGGGAGGCCACTTGGTTTGGTTTGGTCTGGATCCTCAGCTGAAAGTTCTGCATGCAGTAAGTGCAAAAATTTTTTACTAATGTATTACAGAGAAAAAAGCTGAGTGAGTTCAGAAAGTTTCCATTTCATTATTTCATGCAATCATGCTTATGCATCACATCACACATTTGACACCATTAATGCCGGGGATGCAACATCGTGCCCTTATCACAAAAACTATGAGTCTGGTCTGAGTGGCAGGCAGGACTGAACTAAATTGACTAGGCTTTCCCAATGACATTTACGTTAGAGACTCAATGCTCATATAAAGGTTTTGTCTTCTTATAGCCTGCTACCACGCCTGTGTTGCATCTTTTGCACCTTGTATAATTCTGGAGACAAGGTGGCAGAACTGCTTCCAGATGGAATATTTAATACCATCACAGTGGTCCTTCCTCTGCGATGGCATAGCTACTTCAGGAGGCACCAGAGTGCATCAAATGTCGGCACACCTGAGTGCACCCTCAACAGACCTTGAAGCGTGGATCGAAGGGTACGCCTTCAGAAATCTCCCACTCACCTCATTTTGAATTCAGACCTGACAGGATTTTAATCCCCCTGCAATCACAATGGCTGTGCTCTCTGCAGAAGTAATACACTCTCATTATTGGTGGACCTTCAGCTTCACAGACCGTAACAGCATCGATCCTGTTACTGCACATGCAGAAAGTCCATGCTGGGGCATGTCTGCCTGGACAGCAACTCCTCATGCAGATTGTTAGCCCTGGGGAAACACGAGACAAATACTGTTTGCTGTACGACTTCTGGTCCAGCATCTCTTCCCTAGAAGGAAGAATTATTTTGAGGTGGGCACAGGGAAAGAAGATGAAAAGTGAGGATATGCATAGCTCCATGGCCCGGCCCCAGATATTATAGCATGTGCAGCAAACGTGCTCCTCTGACAACAGATGAAGTGCTGGGCTTCATTCGTTCCTTCCTCATCCGTTGGACCTTGTTGTAGCTGAAAATGGGACAGCTCAGAGGGACTCCTTGTTCTGTCTCCACCACAAAGTATCAGGCCATGGGTAACTGGATATTTCTTCACTAAATGTGATTTCACACTTCCAACAGGAATGGGTCAGCCCTGTTCTAAACAACATATCTATTTTGGGAACATAAAGTGAAGGAGACTTAATTTAACAGTGCAACACATACCGGCATGTCTTCTATTTACTCCTTTTTTTATTTATTTACTCCTACATGAAGTCATTTGAACTAGCAAGAACTCTACAAATCATTTCACTTTCCAACATTGCTTATTAATCATTAAATAAGAGTTTGCACTTCGTGTAAATAGACCTATGTATCAACTGGAGTTTTAAATGGTATTGTATTGATACAGTAAAAGTACAGAAACACTTTTTTAACTTCCCTCAGTTTAGTCAGAGAAGGCAACATCAATGGTTTCATTTTGTCTATGCAAAGTTTTCCTATGTGATTCTCATACACCAGCACTATTTTCCAGCACAGGAAAGTATTTGCATCTGAATTACTTTGACTGAAGTTCTCTTATTTTTATTGAGTCACAAAAACTTTCACTAAATTTAGGGTATTTTTCCCTAAATATTTTGTTTACTCTTTAATGTAATCTGAATTTGGGGGCAAAGAGGACCTGACAGAGTCCCTTTAAATCACCTACTTCTTCAAACAGCCAACGAGAGAGCTGAAACAAAAAGTAGGCCAACTTTTTTTCTTAAGCTATGACTGCTCTTTTTCGTCAAGCTGGATGCAATGTGAAAGTTTCATTTAAATGTGACCTGCAAAGCAAAAATGAAAAGCAAGCACAAACTTCTGCACTGAATGTCTCCAGGCTGTAGAGTACAAGAAAATCCAGTACAGAAACAGCTGTAGTATTTTAGTGCATGGGATTTTGGGGGAAATTCCTGGCTTAAAACCTCCCAACTCACTGCAGAGCTCCCAGAATTCATTGTATGCTGACTCCAGACTGACTGCCTCAGTTGAAATGAGTATTTGTGGTGTCACTCTCCAAGTGTCCACACTGTCACACACTGTGATTTTTCCAGTGAACTAAGTACAAAAGGAAATTTCACCAAGGAAAAGGAATTCAAAGTTCTTAAAAAAATATGAATGCCTTTTCCTCTTAGTCTAACTTGTGGCCTTGGGAACCCTGGGAGACCATGCACTGTATGTAAAAGGTGTGTGAGGGAGAAGTGGGTAAAGCAAGATTACTGTCACAGAATTCAAATCCAGTATCCAAAGTCTGCATCTTGACCACGAAATGTATAGAAGCTTCTTGGTAGAAAAAGATCATGGAAGTCTTGGTCCAGTTCATGCAGGTGCCAGCACCCAGTCAACCATGCTGAAGCTGGAGCAGAGCTATTTATATGAAAGTGGAGAAACTTCTCCAGCTCCTGTTGAAAAATTTGCAAGTAGAATTGAGTCACAGATACTGCAAATAGAAGAAGAGACATGTGTAGATATTGACAGGTATTGCCTGTTCCAAAGAAGGCGAGGGAATCGGTAAGAGCTTGAAAAAAAGACCCCACTCATTTATGGCTTTGAGGCAATGTTTTAAAACATTTGAGGCAAGACCGACAAAGTTAGGTAATGGTAATTTAGCTATTTGATTGTTAAATGGGTTGACACTGTATAAATGAATCCTACCATGCCTTTCAGGGCTCTAGAGAGGACATGTGTGATGTAAGGAAGGGAATTAACCCCTGTGTCCTTGGGGGCATGAAAGCAAGGGTTTATACGGAAAGCAGTCCCTCCCTTTCCTTGTTGAAACTTGGCTCTCCCATCCTCGACCCCAAAATCAGCGTCCACAATGCTACCTCCACTGAACATACTTGTAGTATTCCCACCCATGTCTCAGTTGCTGACACTAATCGAAAACAGGAACCTTGACAAAACGGTCTACATTGAGAAAAAGAAAACATTAGTGTCATTGTGATGCTAATAGAGGATGCTATAGTTAGACTGGGAGGAAAGGGAGGGGGGGTTGTGTGTATGCACCTCGTTTGATTTATCCATGGTACTTCCATATATTTTTCTTTTATAGAAAAGAAAAATGATCTTTTTTTTTCAAATTAACTTGATAATGCCAAAATAGAAGATTCAGGCATATGTTCAAATGTTTCAGGCTTTCCACAGTTAAAAGGAAGCTGAATTTAAACTAAGGAAAAGTACAGGGGGTTTTGTTTCAGCCTGTCCTTGAATCATTCTTTTAAAACACCAGCTCATTATAGTCAAAGGTCCTAATTTTAAGAATGTCAGACTCTATGGGGGTTTCATTGCCTCTTTGCTATTCATTTAATGAATGGTCCAGACCTTTGTTTTGATCAGCCAGGGACTTTTAGGAATAAACCTTGAGGTGACAGTGGACATACATAGCTTTCCTGCTACCGAGATAGATTCCAAGCCCTCGTAGTATACAAGAACCAATTCCTGGAACAAACAGCCTCAGATACCCATAGGGAATACACATATGTGATTAAACTAACTGGCCACTGGGTGTGACCATTGCACCACACAAAAGCATCCGAGACTTTTCTGAAGACAGGTCTGGAAGTATTGTAGCTAAAAAAAAAAAACAAACAACCTTTTGAGCTATGCACTGGCAACAGTAATGTCAAGTAACTTTCTGTGCATAGTTTTCATATGCTTTCTCCACAGTGTGGAACCTCTCTCAAAAGCCAGACATAAAGCGTTTAAAATAATAGTGTAAAAAAATTTAGTGAAAATCACAGAGTCCCTTTTCCTTCTCCAAAGGAAAACTAGTAGGTTCCTTAAAGCTGCAGGTGTTTGGCACTCTGTTCACTGAAGCCACATTAACAGAATAAGCACATTCACGGGCAAAATGGCTTAAGAAGGCAATATCCAAACTGTTAGGTCTCAGTTACCTAGTTTGCAGCCAAAAAGGTAATAGCCACTAAAAGAACAAACAAAGTCTACAATAAATTACTGATAATTATTTTTCTTCAAATCTGGGTTTTGTAAATATGAGACAAAAGAGTTTTGTCCAGAGTAACCCAGCCAGATATATGGCATCATGTAGCTCAAATCAGCCCCCCTCAAAATACTTCCAAATTTCCTGTGTTATTTTATAGCATTTCTAGCATTGTAAAGTCCCCAAGTTTATCTTTTACATCACCTATACACTTTTATATTCTCAGTGCAGATACAGATGTACACACCAATTTGCAAAATCTGTTTCCCTGACCACACTTTTTTCAGTACTGAAATGTTTGCATATTCCCTTGAGTCAGGTTGAAGTTCAGTAGTACTAGACCCTGATCAAAGAGTCAATGGTAGAGTAATATCACCTTGATCTTTGAAAAAACCTGACAGGCCTGAGGTTGCTCAAGCTCGCATTGGTTACAACTATCTTGACAGACAAATGAACAAAAAAATCATCAAAAATCAGCTGTGCTTTGCCTTTCTTTCATCCTTGGGTTAATACCCAATGCCCTGGTCATTTGGTATCAACCACAATGGATTTTACAGGATCAGTTTTACCAAAACACTAGTTTTTTATGCAGGAGGAATCTGAAGGTACACTTGTGGAAAGCTTCATTGCATACAAAACAAGGGTCTGAATTCAGATCTCTCTTTCAGAGCATATATGAATGGGAATGCCACTTCCCAGAAGTGCAAAGTGCATCATTGACTTCTAAAGGGGTCTAAAAATCAGTGTGTGCTGGTTTTAAATGAAAAGATAATCAATAAGGGAAGATAACCTCAGTTTCAGGCTTCTCTCTGGACTTTTATTTCAATTTTTTTTAAGGGATGGTTTAGTTAAAAATAAAGCATGACCAACTCAAAATAATAATAATAGTAATAATAGTAATAGTAACAGTAATAATAATAGTCGTAATATCATAGATCATCTAGTTCCACCCCCCTGCCACGGACAGTGACACCTCCCACCAGACCAGGTTGCCCAAAGCCCTGTCCAACCTGGCCTTGAACACTTCCAGGGAGGAGGCATCCACTTCTCTGGCCAATCTGTTCCAGTGTCTCACCACTCTCACAGTAAAGAATTTCTTCCTTATATCTAACCTAAATCTACCCTCTTTCAGTTTAAAGCCAGTACCCCCTGTCCTATCACTACATGCCACTGTAATAAAAGAAAAATCATTCTGTATCTAGCAGCTCATGCTGGAAATTATCCACAGTCTGAGGACTCACTGTGTTTTTACACTAAGAGACATCTGGCATCTTCCTGAATTTGTGACCAGCTGCCAATGTTTTAACAAAGGGCATTCAGCAAACACCACTTCCCTATACATTTGTGCTAAAACTTAAAACTGGGACTCTGTGAGTTGAGGGCTATGGAAACTATCCATTTGTTTCCCAGTTTAAACAAAAATGTTTCCTTATAACCCCAGGCTAGGAAGGAGCAATTCCATTTGACAAATAAACAGAATGTTCTTGCTGGAAATCTGCACTTTCCAACCAAAAGCAAAACACTCTGGCTATATTGCTAGCATAGTGCACAGTTCAACCTCTGTGTAATTTGAATGTACAAAGAGAGAAGGTCTGCAGAAAATTCCTCGTCCTTGGTGAAATATACTGCATTCAAAAGGAGGAGGTGGAAGCACTCTCTTCTGAAGTGCCTCTATGGTCTCCAGGGAGAATATTCTTTGTAAGACAGGAAGATTTAGCGGAATTCAGAAAGGAGAGCAAGCGCCCTCAGGAGAAGCGAAAACACCTACCCTTCTTTCAGTTTGACTGTAAGGGACTCCTGACAGCCCTGCAGCTGTTTCCTCAAGTACCTCCTTACTGAAGAGCTTGTGTGTGAGTGTGTGTGTGCGCGCGTGTGTGTGTGTGTAAAATAAATTCAAGAACTTTTGTTACCAAGGAAAACAAGCAACAGCAGCTCCCTTTGTCAACCTGCAGCGCTTCATATACCAGACTGTGTCCCAGAGTGGGGAGCAGCTGCTGTCCTCATTACTGGCAGCACCATACAGCTGTGACCATGGCCTGAGCACTGTCCCACCTACACAAGGGCATCCCCACTCTGGCACACAGCTGCCCAGCAGCGTGTGTGCTACCCACCATGAGTTCAGCTTCACTAAATATAGTAAGAAGGAAATATGGACAGGACAAAATAACCACCATCATACATCTGACTGATAGAAGACACTGGAACCCAAAGAGTGGTATCTAAGGTACATCTTGTTGCCTGGTGACTCCATCACCCTCTCCTTGACCATGCCATCACCAGGCTCTTTATGGACAGGGTGAAGAAGGCTTCCTTCATCCAGAGGCTAGTTTAGCAGTCTTCAAGGAAATTATGTGCATGAATCCTGTTAAATGGGTTTTGTACCTTTCATGTACCATCACTTATTTAGTAACTTATAAGAAAACTTTGGAAATAGGCTGAATTTTAACTGAAAATAAAAGGTTGTGAGTTTCACCGCCAGCCCTCAGGAGGTGCTTAGAATCTTGATTTCCTTTACCTGTATGTTTCAATCATCTCAACTAACCCATAGGCTACCAGGGTCAAGAGCTCGGAGGAAGGATGCAAGAAGTTGTGTTCAGTGTATTTTCTCTCATCAGAATTTCCATGGCACAACATAGAACAGACATCTGGTAGGATTAATGTGCTACTGATAAAGCAGAAGCCTAGAGACACAATGATACTGTAGTTGTGCCATAGAAAATCAGACTGTAAAAAAAAGATGTCCTCTACCAGAGAACTATTTCTGAGAATTGTGCAATATTAGAATGGTGCACAAGAAATTCTTCTATCTTTGTCCTTGGTAAACTGAGTTTATCCTGACTAATGTATGCCCAAAATTGAAGGTAAAAAAACAAATGGACAAAACCAACCAACCAAACAAAAACACACACACAAACCACCACCCCCGCGAACAAAAACAAAAACAAACAAACAAACAAAAAAAACCCCATCCCACCAACCTTTCCATATCTGTTCCGGTTTGAATTGAGCCATCTTATTTTATAGCCTTCACCAGGATCTGATGTTTTTAAATATTTCACGGGTAAGTGATGGGATAGAGAACAATAATTCCAAAACAAATCTTTCAAACAACATTTCATCCCTAAACAATTATTCCTAATCAATTTAGAATAGCTGTTTAGTATAACCTATTTAGTACATTCTCTAACTTTTGGAAGATAAGCTTTCATGTCACCAGACCTGAATCTTTGGAGGACATCATTCAAATACAGAAGTTCCATATATCGTGATGGAAATTTCATAATATTCCCAGCTGCACTGCTTTGTTGGGCACTTGGAGCAAGAATCTGTAACTCCAGTCAGGATCAAGGACGGCAGAAAATTCTACACTTCAATTCTATTTCATGTTAGTACCTAGTATTAGCCATGAATTAACACTTCAGTGCTCGAGAAGATAATGTCTCCCTTATTGGAGATGCAAGTGTTAGTGTATTAGCTGTGAGACGAATAAACACACAAACCATTACAGTTTATTTCCATACAGAAAGAAAATGAGTTACCAAATATAAGACTAAATAGCACATAAAAATCATTCAGCCCTTTACTATCAGAAGAAAAAGAGAGGCAAACCACAGACTTATGAATTCACAGATTTGGATTCAATTTTTCTTCCCATGTAATTCTGTGAAGTTCTGTCATTAAAACAAAATTTTGCTGTTCTCTATTGTCATGGAATGATATTTCAACCCCTAGTTCTCCTGACATCTGCACATAAGGGATGAGGGGTAGTGGGAGCTTGATGGAAAACATTCTTCATCACATTTTCATCAGTCTGAAGGGGAAAGAGCATGTC
>NW_010167496.1:55031-56894 GCF_000695765.1 Mesitornis unicolor
TGTGGCTATGCCCCAGTCTCCAGCAGTTTGAATGTTACAGTGTTTTAGAAGCATGGTCTCCTGTAAAACACTACAGAGCACATAAGGGAAAACAGAAAGAGAATTATATTTGCAGTAGAAATCTTTTATTCTTTGTTGCTTTCATTTCATTTTGAAAAGAAGAAACAGAGGCTTCATCAATACCTGAGGACCGCTAACAGTCCTCATACTCCCACTGAACAAAGCATTCAGGCATTCAGATGCTTCGGTTTTGCAGCCATTGCCATCATCAACTGGCTGATTTGCTGTTTGCTTTTCTTTCAACACCCATTTAATTCAGAAATTATCATAATAAGGTGCAGCTTCCAAGATTCATGTTCCTTTAAAAACATTTTTGTATTTTCAGCTTTTCTGTTCATTTGTTAATTTTTTGTAAATTTGCTTTGCCTATATTTCATGTGTCTAAACTTCTTCTGTTACTTTTCTCAGATGGGATGACAAGAAATAAACGTAATAACCTAGGTGAGAATATGCCACTGATATATACAATGGTTTTACATTTTTCTGTATTACTGTAATGTTTTATCTGCATTTCCAGCTATCTTATTACACTAAGCAGATGTTTTACTGGGCTGTCTACAGTGATTCCCTGCTCTTTTTTCGAAGTGATTGTCACGAAGCCAGCACTGTCTCTTAGCATTTGAATGTGCTCTATCTTGCATTTATCAACGCTGAAATTCAGCTGTTTCTCTCCCGATTACCTACGTATTTGTAAGGTTTCTCAATCATTTCCCTTTAATACAAACAGACATTAATGTCTGTAGCATCTCTCAATTTAATCACCTCACCGTCATTTCAAGTCAATTGCTTCAAACAAGTTTCTAACGGAAGAAAAAGGCATGAAATCTGTGTGTGTGTAATTATTCTTTTTTTCCTCCTCTCCACTAGTCCTTTTTTCTTTCACCTTTGCCCATTTAAGTTTAAAAAAGTTTTCTCAAATTTTTCACCACTCCCCTTCAAAGTCTCAAGGAAGAGAAGATTCAGGATCACTGAACAGGTAACACTTGTCTATCAGCTGTTTGTCAGGTATTTTAATTCAGCGTGTATTAAATAAACTCAGTATTTTTCAACAATTGAAAAAATGTTTCTCCTTTCAGGTTATATGTCTGCAACACTTGTGATGTGGCAGTGCTATAAGCCCCGAAGATGCTGAGTACTTTGAATCTGATTTTTAAAAATAATAATAATCATATGCTTGTATTTACATAAAAGATTGTCTAGTTACATTCCAATTTCTACAGATTTGTAATTGGAAAAACTACTGAAGACTTGCAGCAAAATCTTTTCTCTTGTTTGGGTTGAAAACTGTGCTGTTTACTTGTGATATAATAAGTCACGTAGTAACTGTTTTAGGACAGGATGAACAGAAATTTTGTAATCTATTTTTTATTGAGACCAATGCAATGAAACATTTCAAGAAAATAAGTAGAAGAGGTAAGAGGTAAGTGAGGATGTGGTGCAAGGCCCTCCTGCACAGTCTTGCAGGAAGAGGCAACCGACTCCACGCCTCAGGACTGCCTCTGATAAGAGGGAAAGAAGGGTAATTGTAGTGGGCCTTCTGAAAGGGACAGAGGGCCCAATATGCAGACCTGACCCTCAACATAGGGAAGTCTGTAGTCTGCCTGGAGCCCAGATCAAGGATATCACCAGGGCACTCCCCAACCTGGTACACCCGACAGACTACTACCCACTGCTAGTATTCCAGACAGATGGGGAGGAAGCCGCGTCCCGCGGTCTGAGGGGATTGAAGAAAGATTTCAAGGCCTTGGGACAGATGGTAAAAGAGTCTGGACCACAAGTTATTTTCTGCTCGCTCCTTCCACT
>NW_010167497.1:0-7563 GCF_000695765.1 Mesitornis unicolor
GAGGAGACATAGGCAAGCCGTAGGCACTGTATCTTGCCTCGATCGCTCAGGTGCGGCGCTGCTGCCCCCTGGCGGAACCGCGTACTGCCTTGCCATACTGTGCCGGATGGGATCTGCTCTGCATTCGCGGAGCCTCACAATGCTGGCTGCGTCCTGACGGCGCGCCGTGCAAAGGAATAAGCAACCTGCGGAGTCCCGCACGGGGCAGCTCGAGCAGTGCAACCCCCGATAGAGAAGTGCGGGTGGCCCTCAGCCCGCAACACTAGGCAAAGTTATTGCTGCCCTAAAACGCTGGCCTGAACCCCGCGGTGCAGGAGGCGGTGGTGAGGGCAGGGGCAGCCTTTGGCCTCCGTCCTCAGCATTCACCTTCAGACTGGCCCGGGTCAGTGCAGCAGCGCGGCGGGGCAGAATGTATATGTGGTCCGTAAGCGAACACGGCCACTCCACCCTTTGCAGAGGAGCCGGGGCCCAGCACTTCCTCCCCGCGCGGCTGAGAGGCGCCCAGTGGCCGCCGAGGCGTCCTGGGACCTAGACAGGAGTAGCGAAATGGCTCCAAAGAAGAAACCATAAGAGGCTGGTATTAATGGTTCACAGAATCACAGAATCACACAGAACGTTAGGGATTGGAAGGGACCTAAACATAGCGGCATTTCCCTCCCCCCCTTTTGTTTTTATTCATATTGTTTCACAAATATGAGTATCATGCAGCTGCGGGACAAAGTAAAAAATTACTAGTTCGTTTACAGCTGAGCCTAGTTACCGGCTCTTTCTAAATATCAAGCTTTGTACAAATAGCCCAGATTGACTCCGTTTTACCCATTGTTTTAAGTGCTGGAGCTTCATAAGAAAGAAATAACTACGTGGAATAGATAAATATCAGAAAAGGCAGAGGGGAAAAAAAAAGAACACCAAAGCAATATAGACAATGCAGAGGAAAAAAACAAAAAGCACTTGGCAATATTCATATTCTGTGGAAAAAAATTAAATCAAAATAAGTCTAAAACATTAACTAAAGGAACCACTTTGGTTCTTAAGTGTTGCCAGGAACTTCAGAAAAACATTCAGAAATGTAAAAATAAGAACAAGACAGGGGCACGAAGCAGGCGCAGGAACTCCCATGGATGAGTTTCATGCAAATCCCTCAAAGTTTTACTGGCATAGCAAGAATTCAAAGCTAAGAAATATAAAAAACAAAGAAGCTTGGAAATCATGCTATCAACATCTCTCAACTGATAAAAGTACTTGCCTGGAGCAGGGTGGACAGTGTGCAAAGAGGTGCAGCTCCTGGCACAGCTTGTGGAGCACCCCTGCCACGCCCTGGCAGGGTTGTGCCAGAAGCGCAGAGTGGAGCCCTTGGCGACCCATTGGATAAAAGGGGAGATTTGAGGAGTAAGGAACGGGGACAAAAGCATTTAGAGAATTTAACTGCGGGGAAATTAAACCAAGGTGAAAGGGATCACTGTCCGGAACCAAATGCAGTTGTGGAGACAATGAAACAACTGACTGATATGGTGGAAAGAAACACAGGGAAAGAAAGATGGGAAACAGAAATGTGAAAAATCTCCCAGAACGGAGTAAAGGGCAGCTTTCTCATTACTTATTGTCTTTTATTTGTTGAATTTTTATCTTCTGTTCAACGCAAGTAGTTTTTCCATCAGTCACAGCAGAGATATACCATGCACTCATATTCCCCTCAGAACTTTTGCAGAGGTCCTGGGTGAGTGCATGGACTTTCCGTGGTACACAGTGAGGAGAGGGAGCTGCCAGCCATTGTGCCCACAGCCACTGTGCCTGTTGTGCGCTGCAGCACACGGCTCCTGGGCTCCCATGCCTGCAGGAGCTAAGCAATATCTGTTGCATTTACTCTGCAGCTGTCGGTCTTCAGCAGAGAAAACAAACTTGCACTGAACTACAGGCAGCAAAGGAGATCTCCCTGTGTGGGGCAGGGCACAGAAGGCCGCAGAGCTGGGCGGTGTGTGTGGAGGGTGGCTGGGTGTGTCTGCCTGCCTTCCTGTGCGTGCATAATTGCAGTGTAACTTGTTTTTATTTCCCCTCCCAGGACGTGTGATATTAGGATATCGGGAACTGCTGGCACAGGAGAACAGCGGGACCCTGAGGTCGAGGCTCCCCAGGTCATTTTACCGGTCTGGGCAGCAAACACTGCCAGAGCCTCGCCTGCCAGAAAGGCTGTGTTGGATCAAATCACTCCACACTTCAAGGGTAACTGTGCTAGTTAAAGCAAAGACCGGAATTTGTATTTTCCTCAAACATTTGCTTGGGTCAGTCACCCTTGAGAGGGCTAGAGGGACATTTGCTCCTGGCCAGCCTTACACCTTCTTGCCCCAAGCTCTGAGGTCTTCTTCTTGGTGTGCTTTGCCCCGATGCAGTGGTGATCTGGAATTTCATGTGGGCAGCTGGGGACATCCAAAGGGAGGAAGCTCTTGGCCGAGGCTGGGAAGGATCCTCTGCCATCAGCCCCCTTCCCCTTCCCTGCCCTGTGTAATTACAGTGCACAATTTGCTGAAATGTTTGCGAAAAAGTGAGGTTAAGTAACCAGTTGAATGTAGGTCTCAAAATCTTGTACAACAATTTAAAAAGGCGAGACTCAAAAGAGAAATTGAAACCCTAGACCAGGTAGCTCTTTAAAGGTAATTACTAAAAACTCAAAGGGTCAATTTAATCTAGTCTGTTCTATAATCCTGTAAATTCTGTAACACCTCAGACAACTTTTGAGCACAAGGCTTTATTGTAATCTTGATTTATAAAGCAGTACTCCTCCCCCTCCAATTTTTCACCTATTGCGAGTAGGGCAGAACCAAGTTTGGAAAAACAATGCCAGGAGATGTCTCACAATGAAAATTTGCTACTCAAATCCTCAGGCTCAATTGTCCCCACACAAATAAGTGAGACTTTGAAGATTCAGCTCTCCATACATTATATATTTCTAAATTATAATCTGTGGTCACTGTTCTTCCAGATTGGAGCTATTCAACAAAACTTCCTGAGTAAATTCCCCTCACCCATTGCTTTTGTCACTGATCACCTACTCCTATTTTGATCAGCAAGCATAAGAAAGACCAATCCTTGAAGGAAAATTAATATGTATTAATGGACTGAGAATAACTATGCAAAATGTAACAGGCTCCTCTCAGTGACAGTTTTACTACTATTGAGAGTAAAACACCAAAGTTGTGATTTTAGCAGAAAACAGCATGAGCTATTTCAGATGTCAGAAGTCTATTTCAAAGCTGTTATTCATTACGATTATGATTAAGAATCAGGGATCTTGTTTCTGCTGCCAGGTCCCTGTCTCCCACGCCACCATTCTCCTTCTTTCTTTGTGATTACTCATTCCAAAATATGGGAATAACTATTTTTTTTCTTCATAAATATTGGGGTTTTTTTTGTTTCATCTAAATTTTCAGTAGAAATTACTTTTCCTCAAAACTTCTAGGCATGAAAAACATTTTCTCTGGTATTCAACAACTGAAATTCAGAAGTCAAGTAAAATAAAAAGGAAACTCTAAATTATTGAAAAACAAAACCTTCTTTCATTTGCATAAGTATTGCTATAATCAAGATTATTTTCTGAACTAAACTCTTCTTCCTCCTTGGGTACAACAATATTCCTTTATGATTTCATGTTTAACAGCTGTTAAAAACAACTATTAGATGTTCAGTTACTTCTACTGAACTGTATTATATGGTCTATTGTATAATGTTGCCAGTTAGAAAATAGACAGAATCACAGAACCATTAAGGTTGGAAGAGACCTCTAAAATCATCAAGTCCAACTGTCAACCTAACACCACCATGCCCACCATGTCCTGAAGTGCCACATCCACACGCTTCTTGAAGACCTCCAGGGATGGTGACTCTACCACTTCCCCGGGCAGCCTGTTCCAGTGCTTGACCACTCTTTCAGTAAAGAAAGTTTTCCTAATATTCAATCTAAACCTCCCCTGGTGCAACTTGAAGCCATTTCCTCTTGTCCTTTCATTAGTTACATGGAAGAAGAGACCAACACTCACCTCTCGACAATCTCCTTTCAGGTAGTTGTAGAGAGTGATAAGGTCTCCCCTCAGTCTCCTCTTCTCCAAACTAAACAACCCCAGCTCCCTCAGCTGTTCCTCATAAGACTTGTTCTCCAGACCAATGTCCTTTTCATAGTGAGGGGCTCAAAACTGAACACAGTACTCGAAGTGCGGTCTCACCAGTGCTGAGTACAGTGGGACAATCACTTCCCTACTCCTGCTGGTCACACTATTTCTGATTCCAAGCCAGGATGCTGTTGGCTTTTTAGAAAACTTGAACAATACTGTGATGATATTTATTTTTAGGGTCAAAATGTAAAGCCATAGTGTATTAAACTTTTCTCCCCTATATAATGCTATGACCCTTCTCATATGGACATCCTAAGAACTTCAGTTTATGAGCTAGAGGTGATCTTGTAAGGTCAGTGTAATTATTTCAAAGTTAATATGCGCACTTTGAAAAAAAATGAGAGATTTTAAAATGTATTAGGCATACATTTAGAAATTCAGATTGTACATTTATGATTTTGCAAAGTGGATGAAAGCAGCAGTTTATTTCTGAGGTTGACATCCAACAGGAAACTGAGAGTCTATCCAACAGACTGATTATAACACCTTGTTTCAACTATAAATGGGTGAATACTTTTGCTGACGGAATTAACTTCAGTGGCAGAAGGAAGTATTTTTAACAGAACTATAAGAAAATTGCATTCCCTCTTCTACTCCCTCATATCTGATAGAGTTCAGAGTTACAAATATTTGCTAGGCCAGAAATCAGTATTTGATTACTCTATGGAGTATCAGTTGAATGTTCCTTTAAATAGTAATTTTATTGCTGCACCAGATAAAAAAATATTCATCAAATTTCCAGAAGAGATTAACTGAAACATCTACTTGTTTTTAAAAAATACTTTTTTTTCCTTTTAAAAGCATTTTTTTCACAACAAAACTGACAATCCTTTCAATCTCCTAAAAGCAACCATTTGCTTCCTACTCTGCCCCCAAAATCAACTCAGCCTTTAAAACTGGAGGAAAATTATGCAACTGAATAGACAACAGCAACTAAACCATAAAATTCTACTTGATGTTTTTGCTTAGAAATGGAAAAGAGCCAGATATTTAAAAAAATAAAATTGCCATTATTGGCAATTTTTCCCTAAGAAATTAATGTACTATGGTAATAGGCAGCAGTACTGGAAGAGAATACTGAGTTAAATAGGTTATTTTGATTTTTTTTTTGGTAAAAGGAAAAATCTGATATTTACAGATAGGCACTTTTTCACAATCATTCTTGCTACACATATTGTCCTTATAGACTGTCTTTGATATTTTAAAATTAATCTAATGTGAAAACCAGAGTTATTTAGGTATCCATGAAGATTCCTTAATTTCTCCATTGAATAGTTTTATTCTTGGCAACAGGGCAATGGTCTTCCTTCACTAATGATATGCTATAGTTGTGGTTTGGAGGGACTGAATAGTAGGGGCTGATTTCTGGACTCTGTTCTTGGCATTTGCAGAGGCTTTCAACAGTGATGGCAACTAAGAGGTAGTCAGATGGAGAAGCAGACTGAATGAGATGTGGACATTTATTTTATCTGACAACAAAAATAAATTATCCAATTGAGTGTGTGTCACGCACTTTCCCCTAATAACTAACAATTACTAGTAATTTTGTTATAAACAGCAACTTCTAACCTGAAATCTTGGTTTGTTTGCAAATCTTTTTCATAAAACTGCCAGAAGAAGGAAGTATTGCTTATTTGCCCTCATTTTCTTATCCTTTTAAATTTTCTGTTCTTCTCAGATGGCATTTGATGGTTGGACTCTCAGATTAAGGCTGTTAACAATCCCTTATAAAACATTCCTTCTCTCAGCATGTGGCACTTGTGATAAAAGCAGCTTTTTACTACTTCCCACCATACTGTAGTCGTTAAAAGCAACGACAGGGAAAACAACCCTGCCCCCTAAATTGTCCAAACATTGATTCACACATTTGATACTGCTAGTTTATTATAATATGTTTATTTGGCATTCAGCAGTGGATTTCTTTCCTATTGCCCACAGTTTGCCTCAAAGGTAGAGGTGACACAGACTTGTTTCCCAAATAAATTACAAGCATCAGTCCTTTGTTCACTGTTCTGCCCTCTTAAGTGAAGTATCATGTTTCTTCAATGAACTGCTTGCAATCTACCTCCTCACCTTCATCTATCCCCACTTATTAAGTCTACATTTGTCTTGTCTACTCTACTGACAGTTTTCTCCTTAAAAAGTCTGTGACCTCTATTACACACTGCCTGATCTACCTCTGCCTTAAATACTATGGCTTGCTTCCTTTCTAAATTCTTGTATTGGATTTGCATGGCAAGGTTTTTGGTAGCGGGAGTGGGGGGCTACAGACATGGTTTCTGTGAGAAGATGCAGAAGCTGCCTCCATGTCCAATAGACCCAGACACAGCCAGCTTCAAGATGGATCTGCCACTGGCCAAAGCTGAGCCAATCAGCGATGTTGGTAGAGTCTCTATGATAAGATATTTAAGAAAGGGGGGGGGAAGAGAAACTGCTGTCCAACAGCAGCCAGAAAAGGGGAGTGAGAATATGTGAGAGAAAAAAACTATGCAGACACCAAGGTCAGTGAAGAAGGAGTGGGAGGAGATGCTCCAGATGCTGGAGCAGAGATTCCCTTGCAGCCCATGGTGAAGACCATGGTGAGGCAGGTTGTCCCCCTGCAGACTATGGAGGTACACGGTGGAGCAGAGATCCACACTGAAGCCCATGGAAGACTCCATGCTGGACCAAGTGGATGCACCTGAAGGAGGCTGTGACCCTATGGAGATCCCATGCTGGAGCAGGCTTCTGGCAGGACCTGTGACCTCATGGAGAGGAGCCCACGCTGGAGCGGGTTTGCTGGCAGGACTTGTGACTCTGTGGAGGACCCACACTGGAGCAGTCTGTTCCTGAAGGACTGCGCTCCATGGAAAGAACCCATGCTAGAACAGTTCTTGAAGAAGTACAGCCCATGGGAAGGAGTCACATTGGAGAAGTTTGTGGAGGACTGTCTCCCATGGGTGGGATCCCACGCTGGAGCAGGGGAAGATTGTGAGGAGGAAGGAGTGGCAGAGACAACGCGTGATGAACTGACTGCAACCCTCATTCCCTGTCCCCCTGTGCCGCTTGGGGGGATGAGATAGAGAAGCTGGGAGTGAAGTTGAGGCTAGGAAGAAGGGAGAGGTGGGGGGAAGGTGGTTTTTGATTTATTCTTATTTCTCATTACCACACTGACTTTTAATTGGCAAGAAATTAAATTATTTTATCTGAGTCTATTCTGTTTTGCTCATGACAGTAACTGCTGAGTGATCTCCCTGTCCTTATCTTGACTCATGAGCCTTTTTGTTATATTTTCTCTCCCTTGTCCTGTTGAGGATTTATACTTCAGCCAATATATCACATATTATCTATCTTTGATTTCTGCAGAATGAAGAAAATTCTTTTGAAGGTCTGTGATAAATGATTCAATTTCAAATAGAAT
>NW_010167498.1:0-243 GCF_000695765.1 Mesitornis unicolor
GGACTGGTGGTGTCTGTAGGACCCTGGGAGTTCGAGATCAGTACTGTTCCCTCCTCTTTTCGGACACAGTTTATAAGAAAACGAGGAGGACTGAGGTTTTTGCAGGCTTTTCCTGGCTTCCTGGGCTGCTTCCTGTTGCATCTCGGGGTGTCTGGGGCTACCTCCACATGCTCAGCAGCATCCATCACCATCTGCTCCCAGTACCACTACGGTCCCTGGTGACGAGTCACAGCAGTCGCCGCA
>NW_010167499.1:0-843 GCF_000695765.1 Mesitornis unicolor
GTTTCAGATTTTGTTTCAAGGTATGTGTTTTATGCAGTAATCTAAGCTGAATCACTGATTTTAAATCTTCTGGCTTTGACGTGATTTGTAAATACCACTTGTCAAAGCAGTATATGTCATGTCCACACATCAACTGTAATCTTTCAGAAAGCTGGTGCAGATCTTACTGGAATTACTGAAAGCTGTTCATTGAGTTCAGTAGGCTTTGGATCTTGCCTTCAGATGCTGGCAAGAGACAGCTCACCACTGAGGCAGATTTATTGCCAGTGCCAAATACTAGCACTCCCTATACAAGATTGGTGAAAGCTTCATTCAGAAGATCATCTGTCTTTGAGACTTTGTGTTTTGCGAGCTTGCTTGAACATTCGAATGTCAAATTCCAGCAAATGAGAAAATATTCCTGTGGCTGAGGGTGAATCAACTCATGTGTCTGTGTTAGTCACCAAGGAGCTGTCTGGGTGCCATACAGTCAGCTCTTTGCAGAAAAGAAACCAGTAACAAATGGAAAGCAGGTCATCTTTCCCCCAATTTTTTGGTAAAGATAGCAGAAGTACTTATATTTTAGAGAACCAAAGCCAAGAAGCAGAAGCTAACATCCCTACAGGAAGGCAGTCCATTTTCTTCAGATTTGTTTCATCTTATGAAATTAAAGTGGTTTATTTTAAATCCAATAATGACATGCAGCCTTGGGTACCTTTTAGTAGTACTGTTAGTTTCCATCTCTCATATTCAGTATCTTCTACAAGGTAGAATTGTGATCTGCTCTTTTTATTAGGTTTTTTTTTTAATTTTTCACTTACTGGAAGTCTGACTTTGTTTCCTTGCACATTTGTAACATATTTG
>NW_010167500.1:0-9489 GCF_000695765.1 Mesitornis unicolor
TAATATATAATAATAACATATTATCATTTAAATCATAACATTACCAACAAGTCTCACACCCAAAGAATGACATGTGGGTTCAGGACGAGAGCCAAACTTGTGACAAGATTGCTGTAGCCGTGGTCATGTAACGATAATCATATGACAGGCATGAAACAGGTTAGTGTTGCACATGGCTTACACAGTGTGGATCAACAAGATGAAGCCCCAAAGAGCGTGTACTGATCCAGAGATCCCTCCACACACTGTATAGTGTGGACTGCTGTAGAGACCAGCCATGAGCACCGCAAATGTCAGCTGTGTTGTGCAAACTGGCCAGGGGATCCCAGATCATTCCTTCGTCCTGGTTACAAAGACAGCAGAGACACAGCCTGTGTTTTTTCAGAAACAAGGAACCACAGCAGAGAAGGTGTAGACTAGAAAGTGGCTTATAGATGTAGAAGCAAAGGGAAAGTCCTCAGATTTGGATTGGAAAAGTGGCCTGCCCACACATTGTTTACTCAGTGTTTTCTGTTTCGGAAGGGAATTTTGGTGGGCATAAAACCTTGGAGGGACAGGTAAACAATTGTTATGGAGTAAAAAACCAAAACTGGAGTGGGGGTAGGGAGAAGAAAAAATACTGGAGACCCATTATCCACTTAGAACATAGTACATTTATTTTTTGTACACTTCAAAAACTTGTTTAGGGACAAAGTGGGAGATCAAAGGTCTTGAACCTTCATTAGTACATTAATGTTGCTTACATGTAGTGCGTAATAGAGTTTCAAAAGAAAAAGCACAGAATCTTTCAGAAATGGGCTGCATAACACTGTGCAAAACCACTGTGGGATGAAGCTATCAACTATGTAAATTAAAAACTGCCAGTGCTATCTTTTCACCTTTCCATCTTACTCAAATACAAGGAAAAAAAGGAGTTTTTCTGCACTTTTAAAGTGGGCATTTGCAGCATTTGCACTTGGAGTAAAACCAGGAATACTTTTTCTAGTGCAAATGTCCTTGAAGCTCATTTGAGTTCACAAGGAATTTTGCAGTTTTGAACTTATAATCTTATTTGTCACTAATCCTTATGACCTAATTACAGGCATGGAACTTTAATTTATGTGCTGGGAACTGACACTCGATATCTTCTTTTTCATTGCTATTCAGGAACCTGGGCAAATAGATTATTATCTGTGACAGGTTTCTGGCAGTCCCTCTTGGTTTGACAGTGTTATTTTAGAGAGAAGAGAGAGACACTTTTGTATATAATGAAAGAAAAAGTTGTCAGGCATCCATACATATTTTATGCTGCATAAAACTTAAGTGCTAGAGGAAAGATTCTGTCTTCAGTCAAGCCTTTGTAAATTGATAGTGCTGCTGCTGACCTCCAGGATTGCATCAATGACACAGAATGGTGTCTAGCCCACAGGATGAATTCCAGATTTTACATGAACAATGCAGCTCTTCTAAGTCATCTTGGCCCTTACTGTTTTTTTGGTTACTACAGTCATGCACAACTGTGATGTGTATTTTGGTGTTTGCTACTGACATTGACAGAACTAAAAGCAATTTCTAGCAAAGCTCTTCCTTGAAATGGTATCATGTACAGTCTGCGTTGTCTATGTTTTTTTCAGTTTAGTTCACAGAGGTGGTTACTCTTAGCTGCAAAAATAGACTCAGGGAAAAAAAAAACATTTTCCAGTTTATGTTGCTAGCTCTACCTTTACTTTGGCTTTGAAAAAGATGCTGAGTCCCTCCAGGCATTTTTGCACATTGCTTCTTTTCATTTTCAAATGCTGCTGAAGCAGCAGCATATGAGCACTGAGGTGAAACAGAGCAACCAAAGTCTTTCGGAATCTGTAAGCTGAATGGTAGATGATATTGTCTTTAAAAAGCTTGCTCATTAAGTTTATGTATTTGATATAGGGAAAAAAAACCTCAATTCCCTTGCTGTGAAGCAGCCACTATAAAATACACAGTTTATTCTAATACGAAGAAGGGTTTTATGAAATGGTTTCACAGAGAACAAATACTAAAAATTCTACACATCTCCTTTGTAGAATATTTACTTACTAAAGAAAAACATGTTTAGAGGCATGACTTCCCCTATGTCTTTTCCAAAAAATGTATGTATATAAAACATTTAGAGAATCCATTCCTTTAAAATGCAAAAATAACTGGAACATCATAGTATATGCCCTTAAAAACTAGGGTTTAATTCATTAACCTTTTGTAGCTGTTTTAACAGCTCTTTTTATACACATTAGCACATGCATTAAACCCAACTGCTGAGAGGAATCAGCTTTACCACAGCACTAGCACACAGCTTTCTAGCAGAACAAAATCACATTCTTAATATTCTGGTGCTGGTACTTAGACAATTGCCTCTGAAAACAGTAATAGCAGAATAGACTAGAATAATGTGGTGGTGAGGCCTGTTTAGGAGAGTTAGGCTGGTTTCTGTAGTGTTGGTAACAAGTGATATGCTTGATGTAATTTGCTGTATGCTATACAAAGGGACAGAACTAGGCACAGCACAGCTCTTCCTCCTTTACCTTCACTGGTGCCTGTGATAGATATAGGGATAGATAGATATAGATATAGATGATATAGAGATAGAGATAGATTATAGATATAAATTAGATATAGATATAGAGATAGATTATAGATATAAATTAGATATAGAGATAGAGATAGATATAGATGTAGATATAGATATAGAAATGAGATGCCCAAGTCACATCTATTCCTAACATTTTCTGCCTTGTTTTGTCACAGGTAGAGATCAGTGTTATAAAACATGACCAGATTTAATTTTCATGAAAAGTTTTTAGACCTCTGTCATATTTACATTGACTGTGTTTTCAAAACAGCCAGTTAGTAATTACTTCAAGTCTTTGGGATTAAATCCTGACTCAAATAAAGTCCATGGTCCTTTGCCTGACTTTAGTGGAGATACCATTTCATTCAAAGTTTGAGCAATGCTTCCACCAATAATGTGAACTATGTTATGTTCCTAAAGAGAAAAGTAGTCTGTGTGTTTCAGGAGTTATTACTTATGCCCACACATGCATCAAAGTATAGTTACTCACTTACTGTAGGTTTTGCAATTGAAAATGAGTTGCAATTACAGAAAGAAACATAATTGTTGGTATTTTAGTTGAAAATACCTGAGATACTGAATGGTATTCTTAAAAATATGTATTTAAGGCATGCTCACTTCATTATAAGTAGAAAGCTGTAGGCATAGAACATTATGACCCAACGAATATTCACTAATTTTATTCCTTGTAATAAAGAAAGAGCAAAGTGTTGAACTTTCCCTGTATCTAGTACAGTTCAGAAAGAATTTTCAAATCATGCTGTTGCCTAACCTGTCAGGATTCATCAGTAGCAAGTTTGCAAGGTCTAACTCTTAGAATCCAAAACCATATTTATTCCTCACAAAAAAACCCCAGGATATACTGTTAACCTAACAATAAGGAATTGTATATGTGTAATATAATACAATATATACCACTACATTAACAGATAACATACTTGCAAGACTGCTCAGGATTCTTAGAGTTCTATGAAAGAATAATATTACTTTTAAAAAATGTTCCAAAAATTCTGGAAGCAAGAGAATGCTGTTTTATTGGCAGACCACTTTAAAATACCCAAGAAATTACTAAAACTTTCTGTTTTCCTTTGGCAGGATGACATTGGGTTATTCAATTTCCTCTTAAAGAAACTTGGAGCATAAAGGGTCCACTTACCTCTTCTTTCTTCTTTCTTCTTTTTTCTAGCTTTGAGCAGCCCAGTATGAACTACGCTTTTTTTTAATTTTGTTGTAGGAAACTAATCACATGAATATGAGGTTTGGTTCATCATTATTTTATTTCTAACCTTTCCAAAAGCAGGCCTTTGGTTCTGAGAACCTTTGTCTTTTGCTGCTTAAGTGTGGAATTTTACAGTTCTATGTTTTAATGCAAGTAATGATTATGATGATATTATATTACTACTATTACTTAATATTGGTATGAACAATACATAAATATGTTATTAGAAGCAATATAGTCCAACCTGCTTGCTATACCAGTCAGTTGGTATTGAATTTTGAGTGTTACTTCTTCCTTATGTCATGAATCTGTATCAGTGTAACTGATTATCAGTCTCCATAAGGCTATTTCATACTTAGAACATGCTCTTATAGTTTAAAATAATTATAAAAAACCCATGCAGAAGCAGTAATTATCTGAAATACAGTCATCCTACAAGAAATATCTACTTATGTCATCCTACTCAGACACGGCAATAGATGCTCTGCAGATGGATACAATATCCTAAGTGTGTTGTTTGTTTTTTTTCTTTTGTAGGAAGAGTGAGTGCCTTTATTATTTTCTGAAGGTTTCTTCAGGTATTTTCAGCCTCAGGTTTCCCTGGCCATTCCCATAACAGTGAATCAGGGCCATTGTAGCTAGTATTTTTGCCAGTAAGTAGTGAGCGATTGAAGAGTCATATGATGGGAGAATGCACTAGGTCCAGAGAAAACTTATTTTTTTCCAGGCACGATATATTTCCATTATCTTTCAGGGCTTACTTTGTGCCACAAAAGTTCCAAGATTCTGTGTAAGAGTGAGCAGAAAAGGATTTTAACAAGGAAAGGGCTGTTAGATGTAAAATGTAACTGTACGCTGAGACAGATTGAGATTAGAAGTGGAATTAAATGTAAATCAGTGCTGAATAAAGGTTTTGGCAAATTAGCTTTTTTAGATATTGAAAAATAAATAACCAATATTGTATTGGTTATGTATCTTATATTCCTAGCTCTGCAGAAGTTAGAAAATAATGTGTTAGTTTATTAATTCCTGATTTTACTGACTCTTTTCCCCCTGCTTTATGGCCACACTTATTCTGCTCTGGTTTGTTAACACAGCTGTACTCACTTATTTCTCAGTTGCTTCAACTTCCTTAGAAGTTTTCTCACGTATGGTGTTAAATTCCAGTTGACAAATATTCAGAGAGAATAAGCTTTGTTTATGTACAGGCATTTGCCATGTACAAACAACTGAAGCAAATAGCTTAGCTATTTTTACCTTTTAAAGTATGTGTCATTTTTATGGAAATGGTCAAAGGCCCAATATGGTGTGCTTTAGATTATGTCCTCAGAACAATTTCAGCACAGACATTGAATATAAAAGTACAAGTGGAAAAAGGAATTACACAGTTCTAGCTAAAGAATCAATAGTAGTGAGGGGGGGTTTTGGTTGGTTGTTTTTTTTCTTCCAACAGTAGTTGTATTAAACACATAGCTCTGTAGTTTGTTTCTTAAATGAAATTCAGCTTTTGCAGAACTTTTTTAAAACAGCCATAAGGATATATCCTATCAGCTTCTAACTGAAGAAAATTCCAGCAAGCTTGAAAGAACTCAGTAATGTTTTGGAAATCTGTGTTAAATGATAAACAGAAAAACATTAAGTGCAATTTGTGCAACCTTGGTTAGCTCTTGTATCCTATTTTGCAAGAGAAAGTTTTCCTTTTATTTTAATTATCTATAGAAAATACATTTATCTGTTCAGCTTTGTCACCCAAATCTTATAATACTGTTAATAGTGTTTTGTGGAATTAATTATAGATTTTTTTAAAAAAATATGTGTATATGAACTGTCATAAAAGTGATAAGCAAACTGAAATGAGTATTAAATTAAATAACGAACTCTTGCATTATTCAGAATTTAAAAGAAATTGTGTTCTTAAGTAGTGTTTCAAATTTTCCGGGTATCATTGACATCCTTGCAACAGAGCTGAATAGAATCAAATCATCACACCCCATAGCTGTTCAGTTTGTTCAGCTTTTAGGTGAAATCTGGTTTTGTTTTCTGTAAGTTTTACCAGTCATGTAGATACCCACAATCTTAAGAAAACATTAATCTTATTAACTGACAACGCTGTCTTATCCTGACAACGCTGACACACTGAACAAGCAACGAGACATAAAACATTGCAGTATATCAGTTTCTTTGCCCACTCTGTTTAGTGATTCACACATCTAGGCATATAGAAGATGAAAGTAGCAACTTGGTCTAGTCTCCACTCAAAACCAGTATAATCTCATAGGAAACTTGATATTACATTACTTTGAGTTGTTGAGCATCTTGGTAGGTGCTATGTACCCTCAGTTCACACTGGAAACAGTAGAAATTGAGGGTTTTCTGTACATTGCAGAGTAGAGCCCAGAAGGAATGTGATGCTGACACTTACAGTCCTAAAGTCAGAATCTCAGGCCAAATAAAATCCAATGAGAATTTGAATCTGACTTCTTCTGAGAAAGACACTGAAATGCAACTTTTTTTTTTTAACCCACTTATTTGAAAGTTACTTGGCAGATTATCTAAGCACAGCAGCAAGAGGTCCAAGAATGCACAAGGTCCTTTACTCTGAGCATTCATGGCAGCTCACACCATGTCAGTGATGCCTGTCTGGTGCTTGTCAGTACTGTCAAGACTCACTGCCTGCCTCTGCAAGTACTATTTTCAGTTTATTCCATATTCATTTAATGTAAAAGGGACATGGTGGCAGGGACACAGGGATCAGAAAACCCTTCTCCAGAATCTCTCCAGTTATCATTTGATCCTTTGGGACTCAGCCTGACAACTTTAAAATTTTATTTCGTAGGGTTTGAAATTTTCACATTGCAAAGAGCAGGTTGATGGTATGAAAATTGACTAATATCTGCAGTTCCATACTCTTCATAATCTGATTATTTTTATTACGGAAGGTAACTTGGAAGTACTGCTGCCTCAAGAATGAATGTGGTACGTATATTTTTCCACAAATATATTAGCAATATTCGTTAGAATAACATGTATATGCTCTGACCAGGTAAGTCCTATGAATGTTCCTGTGATAAAACAACAAAATTAAAAGTTTTTATTCTTTTCAGATTATATAGGAGTTGTGTCTTTCCATTTAGCGTATGTCCTGGTTTTGCTAGAACTGAATTGTTGAATTCCCTTTTAGTGGTTCAGCAATGTTCGCTCTAAATGAACAAGTTAATATTGGAATTCTGGCCAGGGTGGAGTTGTATTCTTTATGAAGCTGATAGCTTTTCTTTATTTTTATTTTTCATTCTTGCCAGCAGATATTTAAGTTGGTGATAGTCTATGGCCTGCACCTGTGGTTATAGTTTTTTTCTTTCTGCACAAGAGAAATGTAGGGTGGAGTGAGAGCCTGGGACTCTCTGGGTCAGATGACCCAAGGCAGATGATCCAGGTAGGATCCAAGCTGGCCAATAAAGATGTATTCTCTCCCATAATTGTCACACTCACTGTAAATTGGGGAGCTTGCAGAGGATGACCCCTTCAACCACTTCTTCCTCCTCCTTTGATCCCTTCCCTTCTCCTTCATGGTGGCAGCCCATCTTGGTTCCTGAGGCTTACCCCTCTCTTGTTGTGTTTTCATTGGTGTACAGCCAGTTGCTACTGTTTTTGAGCGGAGTAAAACTTTGATTGCCTTATTATCACTGTTCCTATTCTTGATACAGTTAATTGGCATCATGATTATTTAAGTTTGGGTTGCTTTAGTTATTAAACAGTCTTTATCTCAGCTGGTGAATTTTTTACCTAATTTCATCTAATTTTATCTCTCGATTCTGTCCCACTGAGGAGGGGGGAGGGTGAGAAAAAAAATGCGTGAGTTTTAGCTGTTTGTCAGGTTAAACCACAACAGTGTGTTATAGAATCATTAAACTAATTAAAAAATCTGTTGTGTCAGTTTTTCTCTTCCAATTAGGACATTTTAAAAGGTTAACATTGCACAAGGTAGATGTCTGGTCTGGTAGATGTCTGAAATCTAGTAGGGTTCTGCCACCTATACTCTTGAGAGACGGGACAATTATGAGGAAATGCCATTTGTCACTTGTTCTCATGTGTCAGGATTCCCCCTCATTCCAATCCAAAAGGGAACAGGAGTGATATTTTAAGAGTTGCAGGAAAGGATATCATTGATGCTACTTTGTCGTACCTTCAAGGGGCATTGAGAATATTATACAAGGGAAAAACTCCTTAAAAATCTTGGCTTCTACAGATACAAGCTGTTATGTTAAAAGAAAGATCTCTGAAGTTTTCACTGATTTCCAATTTAAGTACTCTGAGTTACATCTCCATGAGTTTACCCATGCACATACACAGACACAGTCCTTAACTTCTGTATCTCACTTTCTTTAAAATCAATGGTCAGTGTAATTCCTTACACTTCTCATCAGTGTCAAAGCAAGCATGATCATAGGGAATAAATACTGAGATTTTTCCTTGACACTGTTCTCTGCCATTCAAGAAATCCCTAAAACACACGTGAATGAGTTGTAGCTCTGCAGAAGGTTTATAGGAACATGATCAATCTTTATTTCTTTTTCTTCCTCTCGTTTGAGGTGAGAATAAACATTTAAAAACTAGAAATTTGGCTATTTTATTCCTTATTGGTTAGTGAAGTGTTAAGTTCAAATTCTGTTGCACTAATAAAATTACTGAGGGAATAATCCACGATACACTATACCCCTTAGAAAAGGAACATGGTTCCAGGAAAGTGCTTAGCTCATCCTCCTCTACTTTGGCATTTGTAAAAAGTTTTGTGCCATTGAAGGAAATTAAAAAGATGTGTTGAGTATATTGGTTTTGATTTTTTTTTAAGTTAGGAATGACCTTAATAAAATTTTAATTTTGCAAAATCAAACATTAAAAAATTGTTTTCTCATGGAAAATATGCTGAGTGTGCCTGTGCCACCTTAATCAGTCTTAACAATGATTTTCAGAATAGTCACTACAGTGGCAAAATGCACATACAATATGCACAGTGTGGCCGAATTTCATGTATTTAATAGATATATATCTCTTCACACAGCCAGAGTATTTTTAAGATTTTACTAATTTTTTTCCTTCTAGAATCAAATAATTAGTATAAACAAATAAATTAAGCACAGAGGTTTATAATTATTTTTTATCATTATGCAAAACATACTGTGCATTGAAAAATAATCCTGAGAGAATTCTTTGTTTGTGTTTCATAAATGGATTATTTTTATATTGGATTGTGTTAAAATTAACCAATTTATCAAAAAGCACTAACATAATCAAACACTTTTTATTTTGACATGCAAAGCCTTGCCATGTACAAGCTCACAGACAGATGGAAAATACATAAATTGAAACCTTGTCCTATGAATTTGAATATTTAAGAAACTTTTCTGGTTTTAGTGGGCTTTAATGGAGTAATTACTGTTTAGTATATTTTTTTCTGCATTTCATCCATCACCTGAAGCCTGACATAGTGTCACTCTTTTGAGTCATCTTGGCAGCAAAACAGGAAAACCCGTCATCACTTAAGCAAAGCATACATATAAGGTGAGAAGAAGAGGAAAGGAGCCAAACTATAGTCTAATAAATTGTGTTTGACACTTCAGCTCTCTCTTACTTCAGTTGTGAAAGTACTAGAACAGGTTATCCACCAGTTGGTAACACTTCAGGCTCAGTA